>NW_025334121.1:1182794-1473731 GCF_014858855.1 Bufo gargarizans | reverse complement strand
TTTCACTTCTTGTTTGAGCAATTCTCCTCCATTCTTCCTAGCAGACGTCTTCCAGTTCTGAGATTCCTATGCCATCTTGCATGCTCTTCTTTTTTCAGGTCTATCCACAGATTTTCAGTGATGTTCAAATCAGGGGACTGTGAGGACAATGAAAAATCCTTTAATTTGTGTCTTTTGAGCAAAAAGGCCGAGTATTTCTACTCGGCAGATGTGCATGAGTTTTGAATGGGGAGAGCTGCTTCTAGACTCCTCTGACGGTGCAGCCGGAACAGCCTGCGGATCTCTGTAAAACTAGTGTGAAACAAGCCTTAGATAAAAAGAACAAAAGGACTAAAATTCAACTGCCTCATCCTTCTTTCCCCCAACATCTGCTGTCAGCGGAGAGCTGGGAAGCCGCCATACACATATAGTCAGCCAATCCTGCTGAAATCTGGAGGTTCAGCCAATATTGATCAGGGTTTGTTGACGGATCCATTGCAGAAATTTCCGTGACTGTTCCATCATCTGAATGGGGTTTGTAGAAATCTTGCATCTGCTGTAGATATGACCTCATACAGATGGATGGAACATATTGTAAGAAGGTACAAGGAAACATCGTGGATGATAGGTACATGTCACTGAGGTTCCTGGCCTCGGTGGAGTAAGAGCCGGTTTTTATGTGTCAGCCTTAATACTTAGTATGGCTGTATAGCTGATCCGGGACGGCTCTTACTGGGAGTAGTCAAAGTGCTGGGTGGGTGACTACTCCCCATGTTCCAGGCCGGGTTTTGCCAAGGCCTAAAAAACAGCCAGCACTGCCAGGTGAGGGGGGTTACCTAAGTCTGACAGTGGAGCTCAGGAGATCTGTGTGCGCTTGGATCTGAGGCTTGTGCCATGCTGGAGGGCTGAGACCCATCTGTAAGGAAAACACAAAGACTAAAAAGTGACGTCTTGTTTTTGCTTTATGTGTGAATAAACACAGAAGTTTAAGAACTGGTAATTTGCCTCTGTACTGCGTCTGCTCACCCTGTCTTCCCGAGTGAATCCCCACAATATTTTCAATCACAGAAACTCCTGCACCAAACCCTGATGACAGATCAGCAGGTATAGAGTTGTCCTGGTTCCGCAGTCCAGCTTTAGTCCTCATGCACACAAGCACATTATGGCCCCACAATCTCCGAGCCGCATGCAGCTGTGGTACAGCACCCATAGGAGTCTATAGGGCCTTACTGCACCTCATAGCCCCTGCCTTCATACAGGGCGATTCTTGCAGAAAAGACTCATGAATCCCCATGAAGGTACGGAGGTATTCCTATCCCCGGAGCACCAGAGAGTGGCAGATACAATGCCTATGACTTCATTACTGGTCTCTGTGTACATAGTTCTGCTGTGTACATGACAACCTTTGGCTTTTGGCACATCCTAGATACTCACTTTTTAATGCAATTTCCCAATCCCAACTCTCTCACATTAGCGCACTTTGGTACATACACTCATTGACAAAAAATACATAAATCCTGCCCCCAGGTAGAAATGCGGATTGCTGCAGTTCTACCACAGGTACAGTAGATAGGTAAATGATCACAGGTGTGGTCTGATACTGGGTCTTACCATAAGAGGGCATAAAGATGCTCCTCTGCTGTCCTATAAAAGGGCTCTCAGAGGCTACTTTTGGGTACTGTAAGGGCTCTCAGAGGCTACTTTTGGGTATTGTACCTCTTGGTGAGAGATCATTGACTGTTTGACATGCCTCTACAATGTGCTTGAAGACATTTTGCCCAGTTGGCAGACTTTGAGAGGGGGGCGCATCATTGGACTGAGAGAAGCAGGATGGTGGTTTCAATGAAGTGCCACTTTCTAGCCCATTGTGACCAAGCTTTCAGATGTTGGGAGCAGTGGTTAGTTGAGGGAACATACAGTGTCGTGAACGAGGAACCTGGACTGCTATGGACCAGAACCGTATGGGTCTAGATTCTGTATGGGATCCCACGATGGTTGGTTGGAGTATGGAGGCCTCGTGGTGAGCGCTTCAGTCCTGTCAATTGAGTTACACACTGCCCCAACTGCTGGTGATGATCGGGGAAGCCATCGCATAGGACAGTCGGTCACCCCTAGTAGTGATATGAGGACACTAACAGCTCAGTGATATGTGCAGGACATCCTGCCGCCACATGTGTCCTCTCATGGCAGGATAATGCTCGCCCGCACACAGAAGGGTTTCCCAGGAATGTCTTCTCCAGATTACAGCACTTCCTTGGAAGCCCGTTCACCAGATATATCACCGATCCAGCATTTATGGGACCTGCTTTGATGCCAACTTCACCAACCTATGAGTGTGCAGGAGCTACAGGACCAGCCATAACATCTGTGGGCAAATGTGCCACAGGATACCATACAGAACTCCTGCCATGCCCAATCCTATCTTGTATATGGGCTAGAGGCCGTATCTCATCTTATATCGAGGGTAGAGGCTGTATCTCATCTAGTATCTGGGCTAGAGGCCGTATCTCATCTTATATCGAGAGTAGAGGCTGTATCTCATCTTGTATCCGGGCTAGAGGCTGTATCTCATCTTGCATTCAGGACCAGAGGCTATATCTCATCTTGTATCCGGGCTAGAGGCTGTATCTCATCTTGTATCCGGGCTAGAGGCTGCATCCCATCTTGTATCTGGGCTAGAGGCTGTATCCCATCTTGTATCCAGGCTAGAGGCTGTATCCCATCTTGTATCTGGGCTACAGGCTGCAACTCATCTTATATTGAGGGTAGAGGCTGTATCTCATCTTGGATCCAGGCTAGAGGCCGTATCTCATCTTATATCGAGGGTAGACGCTGTATCTCATCTTCTATCCGGGCTAGAGGCCGTATCTCATCTTGTATCCAGGCTAGAGGCTGTATCTCATCTTGTATCCGGGCTAGAGGCTGTATCTCATCTTGTATCCAGGCTAGAGGCTGTATCTCATCTTGTATCCAGGCTAGAGGCTGTATCTCATCTTGTATCCGGGCTAGAGGCTGTATCTCATCTTGTATCCGGGCTAGAGGCTTTATCTAATGTTATATCCAGGCTAGAGACTTTATCTAATCTTGTATCCAGGCTAGAGGCTGTATCCCTATCTTGTATCCAGGCTAGAGGCTGTATCTCATCTTGTATCCGGGCTAGAGGCTTTATCTAATCTTGTATTCAGGCTAGAGGCCATATCTCATCTTGTATCCAGGCTAGAGGCCGTATCTCATCTTGTATCCAGGCTAGATGCCGTATATTATCTTGTATCCAGGCTAGAGGCCATATCTCATCTTGTATCCAGGCTAGATGCAGTATCCCATCTTGTATCCAGGTTAGAGGATGAATATCATCTTGTATCCAGGCTAGAGGCCGTATCTCATATTGTATCTAGGCTAGAGGCCGTATGGAATATAGTTCACTGTATTCCTCTGCACAACAGATCTCGCTTGATAGGAAACATTGCAAATTTCATTGGAGATCTCCATGTAGCAGAGTTGTGGCCAGGCTTTCCTTCACCCGGGAGGATGCCAGTCCTAGTGCTCAGGTGTCAGTCATAGATAACTTGTTGGCTTCCTATGGAACCCAGGGCACATTTCCATCAGCTTCAGCTCCAACCCTGCCATGTAACCCCAACCTTCCTCCACACCCATTTCATGTTGGTGATGTGTGCATGTTGCAGGGCGTATTGTACCCTCCAGCTGCGTCTCTGGGGTTCCTCCAGGTGTGGCGGCACCCTCCATCATCCTCAGAACTATTGTAAGGCTGAGTGACACTGAAAAGCTTCCACCTGAATGCAGAACCATCATATTATAATCGTACTGCAGGATAAGACGTGAACACCAAAGGGTCCTTACTACAACAATCTACAGTTCAAAGCCACCTGCAAGCAAAACACAAATCTAACTCTGCACAATCACCCACAAACCCTGGGGTCTCAGCTGTGAACGGGCAGGGGACCCGTGAGAGAAGGCAAGGGCCTCTCTATTGTTTTGGTCAAGGCTTTGAAGTTCTGGGGAGACAACAGAGGCTGCTCCATGCCGGTAATGGTGACTCTGGCAGCTGCTCCACCCTTTACTTTAAGAACTTTGATTAGGCTCTTCGGGTCCTGAGGAGGAGAAGCTATCACAGGGGAGATCCTGACAGGCTGCTCTGTGTCCAAGGAATTGTCCTTTGCATTATTGCACTGTGTGCGGGACATCGGCAGCAGCACCACAGGGGTTACAGAGGCAACCCGATCCCTATACCTGGCCCCCCATATCAGAGAAGAGCTGCATGCATGGACCCTGGACAGCAGAGCATGTAGTCCCTATTAGGCCTCATTCACACAGCATTACTCTAGGCATCATCAGGTCACGTATGTTCCATGTTTTGGACCCACATCTGGTTTTGCAGTGTGAATAAGCCATTTGTCCATAGCGAGGACCCATAGGCTTCTGTCTGGTGCCTCCAAGATTAATAGTCCTAGGGGACAATATCTCCGTAACATGACGTGCAATGGAGAACATCACACTTATTTCTCGCAATTCATACAGAATCTATAAGACAATACTGTCCAATACAACATCTGATTGCTCAGTGCAATCACGTCCACCGTGTAGTGGTCCAAGCCACTTGAGTGATATTGGGCACCTATAGTTGTACCCTCAATGACTCCTCATGCCATCAATGAGACAAGGCCCGGTGTCAGCTGGTATTAGATGTGGCAGTGACGTGATCAGAACATAGAGTCCTGGGAATGGTAGATTTGGGCCTGGTTCTAGTTTACAGCACAGTTGTTAGATGGAGGTATCTCGTGTCTCTCAGCCCTGTGTCCTGGCATCATCTGGCCCTGTGCCATCCCTCAGCTTGACGCACATAGCAATGAAGCCAGGATCAAGCGGCTGTCTCCGCACTGAACAAAGCGGATGTCTCCACACTGATTGTACCAATATGAGCACCAACTGAGGCATGATTGATTGGCATTAGGAGCCTGGCATCTCCCCTGGTCTGAGTGGCAGTCAGCAGGCGGCAGATCAGCAGAGCTAATTGATACCATGCATGATTACAGTGGCTTCTATCTAGTTGCATTGTTCTCCTGCATTGGAAACATTGTAGCATACCAGGAATGTTGGGTTGTGTTGATTTAACCCTTCACTTCCTTCACAAACTGATGCTTGAATGCCAGTGGGTTAACATGGCAGCAGCCGTCACTAGGAGCCAGGCATCCAGCAGCTGCTTTGAAGGGTACAAGGCGACAACCTCTTTATGTTACTTTCCTTATAATTTACTTTAGTGAAAGATAAATTCGGGGTCAGTATTTATGAATTCCGCCTTCACCAGCCAATAAGCTCTGTGGTTTTCATGCAGATTGACTGAAAGTGGTAAAACTCTCATCATCTTCCCACCAGGGTAGAGACAGACCGTATTATCCATGACTTGGTAGAGCTGTTCCCTGCTATCTATGACCTGGCACTATGCGCGGTATTAATGCCCGGACATGAACCGCGAGCCATACGCAGGAAAGTGTCAGAAGCCGCGGACTGCGCTGTGGTGGTGTCAGCAGCATCGAGTCCACGCTAATCCTGAACTGACTTCATCCGCTAATATCCTCTTAGCCTAATTCTACAGCAGTAATTATAATTGGGCAGGGAGGAGACCTCGGTGACCATGGGCACAGCTACCAGGAGAGCAGCCCGTGGGGCCAATGGGGGCCCTGCTCCAACCAGTGGTGAGGTGCAGGCAGTGACCCAGGTGTATGGTGGAGGGGAGATGGGGATTTCCAGGGAAATCTCTGCAAGATCAAGGAGGAAGGGAAAAGACTGAGAGGATGCATTCACACATGCAGTTTTGGCGCAGTTTTTGAGCCAAAAAGTATAAGGGTACGGCTACACGACAACATTGACTGAGGTTGTCAGCAGGCTGTATTTTACATTAGGCACGAGATGCCCCTTAGACTTATATGCCTATTAATTAACATGTGCTGCAGGGACCCCAAACCGCATAGAGATGCCCCTTTAATTCACAGGTACACACGCTCTCCCCTGGACGTCCCAAGATTTCTGCAAAAAATTGACACAAATGAAAGAACGTTTCCTACTAATATTCATTTTCTGTCCAGACGTCTGCAGCCATTTCTTATTTACATCCGCCTCTGAGCTTCCTCGGGGGTTGTCACCCAGCTTTCCTAGCCTCCCGAATGGAGGGATACATTGGTGGCAGACATATTATGTACACACAGTATATCTAGACTGCTAATTCCTTATTCTGGGTGACAACCACATGTGGATGCTTTATAGGCTTTATTGGTTGTCACCCAGCTTTCCATGAAATGGGTGTCCCCAAGAAACGGCTCAACAGAATTTGCAGCAAGTTGTCAGCAAAAGTCGCCCAAAATATTGGTATATATGGAGGAAATGTCTGCATCTTTCTATTAGACTCTTTGTTAAATCCCTGAACATTCTCAAGATCTCAGCTTGCTGTCAGTTATAACAAACTCATAAACAAGAAGGTTCCCATTCACTGACAGCAAGCACAGATCTTGAAAATAGTGAGAAATTGAAACAAAAATCCTTCCCACCACTGACTGCAATAGTGGAAATCTGTAAACACTACGGCCTTCTCCAGGATTACCTTTGTAATTTTGAGCCCCAATATTGTGTTTCTTTCCTGTAGCAGTGAAGGGTTAATGGTTGTGTCCAGGCCTCATCCCAGCAGAAAAGGGTTAAAAGGATAATCGTCCTCCGTTCCTGATGTTTAGTTCCTTGACTGCTGCCACGAGCACAAAAAAAAAATCTAAATTAAATATCTTAATTGAATTATAATTTTGATCTCAAAGAATAAAGCGAGGTGCGGTAATTGCGGCGCGGGGTCGATGGCAGGTGGCGTCTGATCCTGCAGTCTGCTTACAAATTGGTATTAGTGGTAATAATAAAGCTGATTAATGTGAAGATTAGATCCCACAAACCGGGCACTACCAGCTGGCCTCATGGGGCTGTCAATCTGCAGAGCAGCTGGCAATGACGAGCAACCAGCTCCTTAGTCACTCAGGGGCCACACAGCATATCCATGCAGGATGATGGGCCCCTATAGACGGAGATCTCCCAACATACAGCCTGCGAGGAAATGGCCTCAACATCTACTAGCCCGCTCACCTCCCATTCTGTGATGCGTGCCGGGTGTACACAGGAGGAGATTTATCAAAACGAATGGAAATAAAAATGGGGGGGCTGCCTGACAATCACTCCGGTGAAGACTTCATGTCACAGAAGCTTTTGCACCAGTTTTAATAAATCTGCCACAATGTGTGAGGCTTGGAGGTGTCAGGGGTGAGTCCAGGGCAGAAAAGAAGGTTATAAAGTGAAACAAAGTATCCAACTGCTTTATTATTATCATTATTATAGTTATTATTATTCATGAACCCCAAAACATCAGCAGCAGCCGACAGAAGTTGGGGTTCAATGAAGTTTCTGACACTGTCACCCGGAGTCGTAACATAAGACTCCTAGACCCCGATACAAGATCTGTCGCAGATCATCTCCTTAGGTGTGAAAAGGGGAACAAGCTACCCCAGACTTTAGGACCCGATGCAACCGCTATCTATGCACCCCCTTCAGGGGCGTAGCTAAAAGCTCATGGGCCCTGGTCCATGAGTTCAGCTTGGGCCCCTGTCCCTCAGTGCTTGTTGGCAAGGGGCAGGGGAGCACATAGCCTTCCTGCTGCCTGAGGCAAACATTGAAAGGGCAACCCCTCATGCCAAATTCTTAACCTAACCCCTTCCCTCCAGCCAGAGGTGTAAATTGACCAGTATACGCTTTCTATAATGCCAGTGTCTTATGTGGCACAAGGGTCTTTGGGCTCCTCAGGCTCCTGGGCCCGATAGCGACTGCTTCCTCTGCACCCCCTATAGCTACCCCCCTGACCCCCTCATGGTCATGCTCAGATGTCCAACCACCACCTGTAGGCTAAAGGCCTCCATGTGGAGCCAAGATAATAATCTGAACTGCTGACGAGGGTTCCACCGACAATCTGCAGTACTGAGGTTACAAAATGGAATGAGTGGTGGAAATCGATCCCTTTGGGTCTTTGGTAAATTATTTATCTGCTACAAATCAATCACCGCACCTGCCACATAAATAACCAATAGTGAAGAAAGGACAGACATCTCTCTGAGGGGCTGATACCAGCGAGAACACGTCGGGAGGAAGAGAAAATGTACAGTTTTAGGGCAACACAGATTCATCACCTTAAACTGAAAAGCTCTGCAAGGCCCCTTGCAGACAAGCATGTCCGGATGCGTTGCGAATGCGTCCAGTGAAAAATTGGCGATTTCACAGGCAAAGTCATTTAGTTTTTATTGCGCGGGTGCAATGCGTTTTGCAAGCGCGTGATAAAAACTGAATGTATACAAACAACATCTCTTAGCAACCATCCATGAAAAACGTATCACATCCGCTCTTGCTTGCGGATGCTATGCGACTTTCACACAACCCCATTCACTTCTATTGGGCCAGGGCTGCGTGAAAATTGCAGAATATAGAACATGCTGCGATTTTCACGCAACGCACAAGTACACAACCCCATTGAAACAGTAATTGAAACTGTACAGTAATACAAGATGTAACTCAGGATCAGCACAGGATAAGTAATGTATGTACACAGTGACTGCAACAGCAGAACAGTGAGTGCAGCTCTGGAGTATAATACAGGATGTAACTCAGGATCAGTACAGGATAAGTAATGTATGTACACAGTGACTGCACCAGCAGAATAGTGAGTGCAGCTCTGGAGTATAATACAGAATGTAACTCAGGATCAGCACAGGATAAGTAATGTATGTACACAGTGACTGCACCAGCAGAATAGTGAGTGCAGCTCTGGAGTATAATACAGAATGTAACTCAGGATCAGCACAGGATAAGTAATGTATGTACACAGTGACTGCAGCAGCAGAATAATGAGTGCAGCTCTGGAGTATAATACAGGATGTAACTCAGGATCAGTACAGGATAAGTAATGTATGTACACAGTGACTGCAGCAGCAGAATAGTGAGTGCAGCTCTGGAGTATACTACAGGATGTAACTCAGGATCAGTACAGGATAAGTAATGTATGTATACAGTGACTGCAGCAGCAGAATAGTGAGTGCAGCTCTGGAGTATAATACAGGATGTAACTCAGGATCAGTACAGGATAAGTAATGTATGTACACAGTGACTGCAGCAGAATAATGAGTGCAGCTCTGGGGTATAATACAGGATGTAACTAGGTGATTTTCCTAGTCTATGACGGAAAGTCATGGTTTTATTAAAGACACGGAGGCGAGTATTGCTATCTCCTTCTTTACTGTCCACCAATAGCAGCAAAGAAAAAATTTACATAACATAACGTAACCATAGTAACATCACCCTCCCCTCACAGTCCATATAACAGACGGCTCCTCCTATAAATCCTCCTCTTTCTTTACGAGCCTGACACCATGACCGGAACCACCGAACACGAAACCGGAACCTGGAATCGGGAAACGACCAGCACGGAACCACCGGAACATCCCAACGAACACCATCAACTCGGATCACTGGAACTTCTCTTCAACGAAAGCCAACATGGCTATAACTGGAACAGAGCAACAGAAGCCCGAAGCGAATCAACTTCCTCCTGAAAGTAATAAACAGGTTAAGCAATGGGCAGAAGAATACATCGCAAGTCAAACGCGATCCTGCCAGAATAAACATCTCAAGTCGACACTGCAGACATAGCATGCAAATCAGACTGAAAACCACAGAAAAATACATCGTAAGGGAGGGAACCCTAGGGCGGGCAATACTCGCCTCCGTGTCTTTAATAAAACCATGACTTTCCGTCATAGACTAGGAAAATCACCTAGTTTTACAGCAAGACACAGAGGCTCCTATTGCTAAGTTTAAAGTTGAGCAATAACAGCAGAAAACAAATGTGGAGGCGGTCTAAAATAATACTCCCTGAATGTTGATGCCGAAGACCAGTCCGCCAGACGTAGAATATCCTCCAACCGAGCCCCCGAAACAGTCAAAGCGGTAGCCGATGCGCCTCTAGCGGAATGAGCAGTAAATATGGAAGTATCAATTCCTGCTAACGACATAACCCACTTCATCCAGCGCGCCAAAGTAGGGCTGGACACAGGACCAAACGGATGCCGAATGGACAAGAAAAGCTGAGGAACCGAAGACGACCGGTAAGTACGCGTCCGGGACTCATACTCCCTCAAACAAGCCACTGGGCAAAGAGCCGGCGAAGAAGCAAAAGACGGATAAGACACCGACCTAATGTTGGTCTTCGTACGTCTGGATATATTGAAGGTGACCCCCTCCGGAGTAAACGACCTGGCGTCGTGATCAAGCGCCCGAACATCTGAGACCCGCTTGCAGGATATAAGGCAAAAAAGAACCAATAACTTGGCCGACAATTGCCGTAACGTGAGATCCGGGTTACCAGGCCAGTTGGATAAAAAAGACAAGACTATAGACACGTCCCAAGTCGTGGTAAAGCGAGGCCGGGGAGGACGAGACATGCGGGAACCGCGAAGCAAACGACATACGGAAGGGTGCTGTCCCGCAGGGACACCATCAAAACCCTGATGCGAAGACGAAATAGCGGACCTGAACAAATTAATCGTCCGATAAGCCTTACCCGCTTCGAAAAGGGAGGTAAGAAAGTCCAAAAGATGAGTCACAGGGGCCAAAACGGGATCCAAGTCCCGTTCCACGCACCAACCAGACCAAGATCGCCAAGCTGCCCGATAAGATTTTCTGGTGCCGGGAGCCCATGCGTTGTCCAAAAGGCGTCTAGTTGCCTCCGAAACATCGCCGACTTCTCCAGGTGTCCTGAGATCCGGCAAGCTACCAGTCGTAGAGATCCGTCCGACAGGAGCGGGTGGTGCAATCCTCGAGGGTCCTGGAGGAGATCCATCCGAATAGGGAGAAGAAAAGGCACATCTTTTAGGAGACCCAGCAGCGACGGAAACCACGCCTGAGTTCCCCAGAAAGGGACCACCACCACCAATTCGGCCAGCTGACGACGAACATGTAACATCATCCTCGGGATCATAGCAAATGGCGGGAATGCATACATCAGCGGACTGGACCATGGTTGAAGGAACGCGTCCACTGCCTCTGCCGCCGGATCCGGGCGCCAGCTGAAAAATCGCGGAAGTTGGGTGTTGAGACGTGAGGCAAATAGGTCTATAGCAAAAGGACCCCAATTCCTGGATAACTCGGAAAAAATCTCCGGAGCCAGCATCCAATCGCTGCTGTCCGTAAGGTAGCGAGAGCCCCAATCCGCCCGACTGTAGTGGAGTCCCGGGAGATACTCCGCTTGAACCATGACCTCCCTGGAGAGACAAAAGGACCAGAAATCTTTCGCCAACCGAGCCAAGGTAGCCAAGCGCGTACCTCCCAACCGGTTGATGTATCGTACTGCAGACACATTGTCCATCCGCAGACGAATACACGCCCGAGCCATCCCGTTGGTGAAACTCCGAATGGCAAAGGAACCTGCAAGAAGTTCCAACGCGTTGATATGAAGTCGTGCCTCCTCCATGGACCACCGGCCGCCCGTGGAGATCCCGTTGCAGTGGGCACCCCAGCCGTGAAGACTGGCGTCCGACTCGACAGTGAAATCGGGTTGTAAACCGAATATCGCCCTGCCGTTCCACGCTTCCAGGTTGTCGATCCACCAAGCGATCTCTTCCCGAGATTCCGGGTCCAGGGTCAGAGTGTCTGCAAACGCAGCGCCAGAGCGGAGATGTGCTATCTTCAAGCGCTGAAGGGCCCTGTAGTGCAAAGGGGCTGGAAACACTGATTGGATCGAAGAGGCGAGGAGCCGGATGATTCTGGCCAGATGGCGTAAGGACAACCGAGGCAGAGACAGGGCATGTCTGAGTTCCTTGCGTAAGGAACGCAGCTTCGTTGCGGGTAAAGAGAGGGATTCCGACACCGAATCCACTGTAAAACCCCAAAACTCCATCCTCTGCGATGGTACTAAGCACGACTTCTCGTGGTTGATGAGAAAACCGAGACGGGCTAGAAGGTCCGTCGTCCAGCGGAGATGTATTAAAAGAGTCTGGGCCGACTGATGCATGACAAGAATGTCGTCCAGGTATATGATGAGGCGGACCCCACGACTGCGGAGCCAAGTCCCTGGAAGGGGCGGACACAGGAACTGTCAAGTAAGCGTCCTTGAGGTCCAGTTTTACAAACCAATCGCTCGGCATAAGGAGATCTCGGAGTAGATGGATGCCCTCCATCTTGAAGTGGCGATAGCGTACAATCGCATTCAGAGCCCGCAAATTGATAACTGGGCGCATCTGACCCCCTTTTTTCTGGACCAGAAAGATAGAGCTGATGACCCCTTTCGTGTCTGGTGGTGTCCTCTCGATCGCCCGCTTGTGGTAGAGGGAAGTGAGTTCTAGGTCTACCAGCGCGGCGTCGCGGCGAGACAGCAGGGAGGTGGTGGAATCTGGTCCGGCGAACCCACGAGATCCACGTGGAAGCCTTCTATAGTGGACAAAATCCAAGGGTCGGATGTTATTGCCGCCCAAGCAGGGGAAAAATGACGGAGTCTGCCCCCTATGCAATGATCCAAAGAAGCCCCCATCGGGGGAGGACTTACCGAAAGGACGTTGTGAAGACTGATTCCCTCTGTAGGATCTGCCACGCCATTGTCCACCTCTGGCAGGGAAGAAAGGGGATGGAAACCTCTGTTCCTGGAAGGCGGGGCGTTGATGAAAGGAGCCTCTGCCCGCGTTGCGGGGTTGAAAATTGGAACGGCCGGACAGACGGCCCCTAGCACTGCCGGCCCTGGTGGAGACCCGTCCCTGGAATACTCTCCTAATGGAAGATTGGGCCTTATCTAGGGCAGTGAATGCTCCCACGAACCGACTCAAATCCTTAATAAAGGAGTCGCCAAAAAGATGACCCTGAGCATCTGCGCCTGATTCAGTCAGGGCCAGGTTGGCCAGTTTCGGGTCTATTTTAAATAGAATCGCCTTTCTTCTCTCAATTGCTAGAGAGGAATTGGCGTTGCCAGCGATGCAGATCGCTCGCTGAATCCAGCCTCTCATTTCCTCTGGGTCAATAGGGAACCCATCTGACCTGGCATTCTCAGCCATCTCAAACAATTTGGCCAGAGGACCAAACACATCCAGGAGCTTGTCCTGACAGCTACGCAGAGCTGAGTCTAACCCCTTACGGGGATTCCAGCCGGACAAACATGGGCTCTCCCAAAGAGTCAACCAGGGAAGAAGCCGGAGCAACCGAAGCAGAGGAATCCTTCACTTGAGAAGTGGAAGGAGTGGGGCAGTGTGCCCCGAATGCGTTTCCTGCTCAGAATCAGCACTAGCCTCAGCAAAAGCCTCCTCATCTGACCCGATCTCAGCGTCAGAATCGCTTACTTGTTGCGCTCTAGTGCATTTCCAAGGCCGCGCCCGTTCTGCCTGGCGCGGAAAGGCTCTCTTACGCGATCTATGCGCGTGTTCAAGGGTGGCCGGAGGCGCACCAGTCAATTGTACCTGTGGTACAGGCATATTCACAGTCGGAGGTAGCTGGGCTGTGGGGGCCGCAGGCTGCGCAGACCCTGAGACCGTGTGGCTAGCCAGTGCCTGTGCAATAGTCTGCGACAGCACAGAGGACATAGAGTCTATTGCAGCAGTGATTGCGGCCGAGACAGAGCGCTGCAGCGCTACTGCCTGGGTGTCAACTTCAATATGGGCATCCCTCCCAGGGGATGAAGGTGCAGAGGCCTCAGGGGTTGGATCGGATAGAGGCATGATGGGCAAAATGAAGCTATCCCTATATATATATAACTGAAGGGGAAGACAGGCTAAACTGAGCCAAAGTAGGGATAAAGGACAAGTCTAACAGACCGGGGAGAAGCTAAATCGCAGGGCAAGCAGCGTAGGGAAGAAAAAAGGGTTAGTCACCCAATGCAGCGGAGCGCCGGAGCAAGCGACTGGATCGCAGGACGGATGCGGAGAAACAGGAAGCGCCGCCGAGGTCACGCGAGACCCGGCGTGAAGACAGCAGAAGAAACTAAAATGGCCGCCGAAATCCCGCGAGAACAAGCGGGAGACGGTCAAAGGAGTACCAATATGGCCGCCGGGATCTCGCGAGATCACGCGGCCATAGGAAGAGACTGAGGAGAGCGCGGGAAGCGCTGCGCCGATGGGGGTAAGACGGAGCCCGCAATAGAACACTATAATGGCTCACAGTGAAACCGCATAAAAGCAGAACCTATGGGGAGGGAAAATGGACCCAAAATGTTAAGAAAGTAAAAACAGCAACTGCGATGGGTGCAGGGAACTAGTCCCAAGCAATGAGCAGCATGATAAACGCTGACAGAAGCAAGTAATATAAGCAAGTGACAAATAAAAGGCAATAAAAAGCAATATAAATACAATGCAAACTTCAGACACAGGAGCTGCCAAAATGAGTACTTATCTTGGTGGCAGCAGCAAAGAAAGAGGAGGATTTATAGGAGGAGCCGTCTGTTATATGGACTGTGAGGGGAGGGTGATGTTACTATGGTTACGTTATGTTATGTACATTTTTTCTTTGCTGCTATTGGTGGACAGTAAAGAAGGAGATAGCAATAGGAGCCTCCGTGTCTTGCTGTAAAACTCAGGATCAGTACAGGATAAGTAATGTATGTACACAGTGACTGCACCAGCAGAATAGTGAGTGCAGCTCTGGAGTATAATACAGGATGTAACTCAGGATCAGTGCAGGATAAGTAATGTATGTACACAGTGACTGCACCAGCAGAATAGTGAGTACAGCTCTGGGGTATAATACATGATGTAACTCAGGATCAGTACAGGATAAGTAATGTATGTACACAGTAACTGCATCAATATGTAGTCTTAGGCCTCGTTCACATGTTCGTTTGGAGATCTGGCAACCTGATCCGACACAAATGACACAAACATTGCATGCAGCGGTTTTTGCACATGGAAACGCAGCATTTATGCCTTAAATTGAATGAATTACTGCTGGACCTCATTGCAATCAATGGGGATCCGGCGGTGAAGTAGAGGATTCGGCAATCCTGGATCCTGTGAGATCTAGCAGGCTGCTCTTGTGCCGGCACTGCCTGCCAGAACTCCGAATGATGATGTGAATGTAGCCTCAGAAGTGCCTCATATGGAGCCTTGAGGTGCTCAGCACAAGTGTCCGCAGGCAATGATTCACCCACGGCCTGAAGGCCATAGTATAAAAATCCAATTGCTCTAACAATGTTCGTGTGTTGCCTCAATCATCTCGGTTTATTCATAAGCTGCACATAATAGTGGATCGTTCCAAGGTGGAATCAGCAAATCAGGTGAAAAAGAGGCATCAATGAGCTTAAGCCGTAAGATGGAGAAGCTTTTTGTAAGTTTTAAGGTTTATCTCTGTGGCCAAATCTTCTTAATGCTACTGATGTGCTAGATAGATTAGCCATGGGCCTCCTGATAATGTAATTTATAATCACACACGGAAATGATAGAGGAAAGTGGCACAGACGTCTGCTTAGTCAGAATATAACTACTATAATAACGCCTACTATGTACAAGAATATAACTACTATAATACTGCCTTCTATGTACAGGAATATAACTACTATAATACTGCTCCTATGTACAAGAATATAACTGCTATAATACTGCTCCTATGTACAAGAATATAACTACTATAATACTGCTCCTATGTACAAGAATATAACTACTATAATACTGCCTCCTGTGTACAAGAATATAACTACTATAATACTGCATCCTATGTACAAGAATATAACTACTATAATACTGCCTCCTATGTACAAGAATATAACTACTATAATACTGCTCCTATGTACAAGAATATAACTACTATAATACTGCTCCTATGTACAAGAATATAACTACTATAATACTACCTGCTATGTACAAGAATATAACTACTATAATACTGCTCCTATGTACAAAAAATATAACTACTATAATACTGCCTCCTATGTACAAGAATATAACTACTATAATACTGCTCCTATTTACAAGAATATAACTACTATAATACTGCTCCTATGTACAAGAATATAACTACTATAATACTGCTCCTACGTACAAGAATATAACTACTATAATACTGCTCCTATGTACAAGAATATAACTGCTATAATACTGCCTCCTATGTACAAGAATATAACTACTATAATACTGCTCCTATGTACAAGAATATAACTACTATAATACTGCTCCTATTTACAAGAATATAACTACTATAATACTGCCTCCTGTGTACAAGAATATAACTACTATAATACTGCATCCTATGTACAAGAATATAACTACTATAATACTGCCTCCTATGTACAAGAATATAACTACTATAATACTGCTCCTATGTACAAGAATATAACTACTATAATACTGCTCCTATGTACAAGAATATAACTACTATAATACTACCTGCTATGTACAAGAATATAACTACTATAATACTGCTCCTATGTACAAAAAATATAACTACTATAATACTGCCTCCTATGTACAAGAATATAACTACTATAATACTGCTCCTATGTACAAGAATATAACTACTATAATACTGCTCCTATGTACAAGAATATAACTACTATAATACTGCTCCTACGTACAAGAATATAACTACTATAATACTGCTCCTATGTACAAGAATATAACTACTATAATACTACCTCCTATGTACAAGAATATAACTACTATAATACTGCTCCTACGTACAAGAATATAACTACTATAATACTGCTCCTATATACAAGAATATAACTACTATAATACTGCCTCCTATGTACAAGAATATAACTACTATAATACTGCTCCTATGTACAAGAATATAACTACTATAATACTGCTCCTATATACAAGAATATAACTACTATAATACTGCCTCCTATGTACAGGAATATAACTACTATAATACTGCCTCCTATGTACAAGACTATAACTACTATAATACTGCTCCTATGTACAAGAATATAACTACTATAATACTGCTCCTATATACAAGAATATAACTACTATAATACTGCCTCCTATGTACAGGAATATAACTACTATAATACTGCCTCCTATGTACAAGACTATAACTACTATAATACTGCTCCTATGTACAAGAATATAACTACTATAATACTGCCTCCTATGTACAAGAATATAACTGCTATAATACTTCGTATATGAAGAGAAATATTGATATTCATTGTTGGAGATTTTTATTATCTGTCTGGAGTTGCTCTTTAATTGCTGTATGATAATGTCAGCTTTAGCCGCTGTACTGTTGCTTATTGATTTTTTTTCTCAGTTAATCAGTTATATTAATCATTTATGATCAGATTTGGCAGTTTCTGTGGGTGTGTGGCTATTGTTTATTGGGGATTATGGTGATTTGAAGTGAAATCTGTCATTAGTTCCAGGTCTCCAGATCAATGATGATGTTACCGTGGAAACTTATAAACAAACTGAATGTATTGTGTTATTTAGTAACTAAGTTCATTGATGAAGGTGGACCAGCCAACCAGCTGGATGTGATGGAAGAAAAGATTTAGCCCCGACTCTGCTTCCAATGAGAGAAATTATAAAGGAAAAAGACACAGAAAAAGCTAATGATAAATAAATGCTGTAAGCGCGGTGCTGAGCTGCGGCTCCGCGTGTCCTGCAGTCGGCTGCAACTATGAAGCAATGAATCAACAGTATGTTAGAAAAAAGATAGAAGTCGGCTCCATCTCGTCGTAGTTCACAAGTGTCACAATCCAGGACAAGCGGGGACGTGCATAAGCAGTCTGGTGGTCCACAGCATGGTCCACAACTGTAGAAAAAGATAAATGTGGCGCTCCCCACCGTAAAACCTATATATTTTTTTATTAATCTATTAAAGAACGGTTACCGTAATAAAGATACAGAAAATGAAATATAGGCAGCGACTGTTTCGCGGTTATGCATTTCTACAGTGATGAGAGGGGAATGTTCCTTTTTCTTCAATTAGGCAATGAATAATCGTTATTTAGGGAACTTCTGTATATGGGACATTATATTCTACAGAAAAAATACAGAGAGGATTTTGCATCAAATTTGCGTTGACACAGATTTTGCTGAGTTTCCAACCGATTTCATCCTGCGCATTGCAAACTGTGAAATCTGCAGTGGAAATCCACAGCGTAAAAGCTGCAGATTTCACATCAGGTCACTTTCTGCTGCAGATTTATTTCTGCATTTCTGCAGTGTGTTCTCTTCCTCTTCGCTACTGTAGGGCAGGGATGGCCAACCTGAGGCTCTCCAGCTGTTGCAAAACTACAACTCCCATCATGCCTGGACCGTCTACAGCTATCAGCCTACAGCAGGTCATGGTGGGAGTTGTAGTTTTACAACAGCAGGAGAGCTGGAGGTTGGCCATGCCTGCTGTAGGGATTTTCCACCAGCAATTACAAGCTGAAAATTAAGCATTAAATCTGCCCTGTGTGAACATAAACCTAAAGTTGAATTAATGAGTGATTAATCAGTGATTATAAAGGCGATCGCTCAGAGGCCTTATTAGGGGCTACAATGCTGTAAACAGCTTTTTATCTTTAAAAGTTACTCATAAATTCACACATTTAGGGCTTGTGTGTGGAGGCCAGGCCCATGCACGGGCACCGACCGTAGGGCCGCTGCCTGCGGATTGCAGACCCATTCACTTAGTAGTGCATGCACTCATTTTTTGCGGTGTGGATTCACGGAGAGAAACCCCACGGAAGTACTCCGTAGTGCTTCCGTTCCGCACCAGACCTTCCAGATTGCGGACCCAATCTAGTAAATGGGTCCGCATCCGTGATGTGGGGTGCACACAGCCGGTGCCCGTGTATTGCGGACCCTGGCCACAATATGGGCATGGCCGCGTGCATGAGTCCTTAGTGTAAACTAAACTTTAAAGAAACTGCAGTAATGTTCCTAATCGGGTGTAAGTGACTAGTGCAGATGATACATGTTCTACAATGTTACCGGCCCCGCCGGTGGAGCCGCGCATTTCTTTACTCTTTATCTTGTGCTATTTTACATTTTCCTCATTGATTGCATAATAAATCCCAAATACAAGGAGTCCTCTGGTTCTGGTTGTTGGGAGGTCACATCTCAAAGGTTGAGGTACCTTGCTGCACTAGACAGTGTGGGGATAGTGAGAGATGTCAATACCATTGTCTCAGCCGCCCCTCGAGGAAGGAATTAGAGGGGCATGGGGCTGGCTCACTGTCATGGGGCATCTGTAGCTGTCACTTCAGGAGCTTTGAGGCCAATACAAGGCGACGGGAAGAAGTTTTGTGGTGCAGAGAAGGTGTCTGAGGAGGATTCCCTGGACTTACTAGAAGAGATGACTCTCCATTTGTATACTTCATTTATACTCGTTGTTCGGTACCTGTACGCCATTCACATTGCAGGGTATTGCAGCTTTGTCTTGTTCACATCAATAGGAGTACACTGCAATATCGGGTGGCGTATGTAGGTGGCAGGCAGCGTATGCAGATGGTGGGCCGCGTATGTAGATGGCGGGCAGTATAAACAATGAAAAGACGGCAGGATGAGCCCCTCAACCTCTACAAACCGTAGATCGTGGGGATGACAGGAGTCAATGCTCCTCCTTGCAGTAAAAGGGTTTCGACATTTTAATACTGATGACCTATCCTGTGAGCGCCGCAGCCTTCTCGTAGCTTATTAAGCACAAAGCCGTATATCGTATAGCGGCCATGCTTGATATCGCGCTCAGGCCCTTTCACTTTTATGGGCTGAGCTGCTCCTAGACCACGTAACCAACGACTTGTTGTCACTGTTGGCGTTGAGCGAACTTTTGTTTCAAGTTTGGCGTAGAAGATTCGGGTTATCTAAGAATTCCGTTACCACGAACCATTAGTTAACGGAATCCATAACAGAATTCATAGAAAACCCAAACCCTGTACGCTGAACTTGGAGTTCGCTCATCCCTAGTCACTATCCTAGGAAAAGCAGGGAGAAATCTGCGGAGCTCACAGGAGCGCCGGCGCCCTCTCAAATATCTGATCGGCGGAGTTCCCGGGTGTCAGACCCCCACCGATCGGTATAAAAATTTCTGAAAACCCCTTTAAGGTTAAGCCAAGAATATTCTGATTCTGGAAAACCCTTTTAAGTTACTTATTCTCACATTGATAACCTGATATTTTTTCATCAACAGATAAAACTATCACATCAGTGAAGCTCCTTGACAGGTGCATTGGATCTGATGTCAGGGGAAGGGCAGAGCAATGAGTGCGGCGGCTTCGTGATTAATGCACAAAAGCGAGAGATAAAAAAAATAAAAAATACAACTTGTAAAATCGGAGCATTGTTTCTGACAGGGGCGGCATTGTGCAGACGACATTCAGCGGATACGAATAAACCTGCGGAGCGGCTCCCAGGCTCATCCTCCTGGCCCGGCTGCCGGTGAGATCACTCCGTACACAATGACTGCTCTTCTCTTGGCATGGGTTTGCAGATCCGTTGCCTCTTCCCTCTGGCAATAACCTGCACACAGGAATTGTTGGAGCGGAGCCGCTGGGTTGTTGTTGGGAACAGGTGTCATACGATCCGCTCGACTTTCAGGAAGGAGAAGTCGACAAACAAGATGCAAGCGATGAGAAATCTGCTGGAAAGACTTGAAACGGATTTTGGTTTTTCCTTTGTGATCCCCGCTGTGTTGTTTTAGGATGTGCAGGGAGTGCGGCGGGCGTACAGCGGTTACCTGCCTGCGTCGCACCTGCGCCCGCTTTCATGTCAAGTATTATTTTTTCTCTTTCAACGGTTTCTATAGGCCCCCCCCCTGCGGTTGGGAATATCCCTATCTGGTTTCTTTTGAACAGTTTCTAAAGGGAATTTCTTTGAAGGAAGATTCTCCCATCAATGACACAGGAGATTTGTCGTCCTTTTATTTGCGTAAATTCCTCTTTAATGTCATAGTCCGACGTGTAGAAACTGCGGAGACGTGTGGGAAAGAGATGAGATTCCACTGCTACATACTGAGCATTAGCTACACCGGTGATTTATAGACCCCCACCAACACCCCCGATGATCAGCAGGTGGCACGTCCCCTTCATCGTTCGCCAGGCACAGCGCCATACATTTGCTTGTGGTTGTGTCTGGTTCTGCAGCCCAGTCCCATTCTCATGATTAAACTGCAGTTCTAGGAACAGCCACAACCAAACGTATGGCGCTGTGCCTGGTGAACAATGAAGGGAGCAGGGTGTGCGCTGGAGAGCCGCAGACTCTTCACAGCTTAGTCACGTTCTCCTGCTCCAGTTCATAGACAGGATTCCTACCCTATGCCAAAGAGATTGTGTAATGAATTGTATGAAATATCTCATGTTGTGTCCTGACAAAAGCACCGCACAGGCCCTGCAGGGGGCAACGTCATCGGGGTCAGCCGGTGCCACAGTCTGCAAGAAAAATGAAAATGTATATACTGAGAACCACAGTCACTACCCTGCCAACTCGTGTGTGTTATACCTGATCCCCATAAGAGTGCCATGCAGACCCCATACAGTGCCAGCCACAGACATCCCATATAGCAACAGCCAAAGTGTCCCAAGAACAGCGTCAGCCACAGAGCGCATAGAGAGTGCCAACCACAGTGCCCCAGGAACAGTGCCAGCCACAGAGATCCCATGTAGCAACAGCCAAAGTCTCCCAAGAACAGTACCATCCATAGGACTCATATATAGTAATACCCACTGTCCCCAGGAACAGTGCCAACCACTGAGCACATAGGTAGTGACAACCACAGTGCCCCAAGAACAGTGCCATCCACACAGCGCATAGATAGTGCCAACCACAGTGCCCCAAGAACAGTGCCAGCCACTGAGCACATAGGCAGTGATAACCACAGTGCCCCAGGAACAGTGACATCCACACAGCGCATACATAGTGCCAACCACAGTGCCCCAAGAACAGTGCCAGCCACTGAGCGCATAGGTAGTGCCAACCACAGTGTCCCAAGAACAGCGCCAGCCACTGAGCACAAAGGTAGTGCCAACCACAGTGCCCCAGGAATAGTGCCAGCCACAGAGCGCATAGGTGGTGCCAACCACAATGTCCCAAGAACAACGCCAGCCACTGAGCACATAGGTAGTGTCAACCACAGTGTCCCAAGAACAGTGCCAGCCACAAAACTCACAGTTAGTGCTACCTACAGTGCCCCAGGAACAGTGTCAGCCAAAGAGCGCATAGGTAGTGCCAACCACAGTGCCCCAGGAACAGCACCAGCCACAGACATCCCATGTGGCAACAGTCAAAGTCTCCCAACAACAGTACCATCCATAGGACTCATATATAGTAATGCCCACTGTCCCCAGGAACAGTGCCAGCCACAGAGCGCATAGATAGTGCCAACCACAATGCTCAAAGAATAGTACCAGCCATAGGACTCATATATAGTAATACCCACTGTCCCCAGGAACAGTGCCAGCCACAAAGCTCATAGACAGTGCTACTCACAGTGCCCGAATAACTGTACCAGCCATAAAACTCGTATATAGTGCCACCCACAGTGCCAGACATAAAGGTCATATATAATGCCATTTATAGTGCCCTTTTCGGACCTTGGCCATCAAAGGGGCCCCTTACTAAACACTATGGACATAATAACTTGGTTAATAAATTGTATTTGATTAGCGCTTACAAGAACACCTGTATTTTCAGATGGGGTGAGGATGTTAACCCCTCCTGTGCCGCACTGATGGTCAAGAGGGGCCTATCCCTTTAATGCCCCCCTTCTTACAAATGCATGCACAGTGAGCGCCATTTCTGAGGGTTTTCTCAGTTCATAGATTTCTACATTTAGAAAGTGCTGTTTGTCTTATGAGCTGGCACACACCCTGGGGCACAAAGCAACCTGGTGAATGCATCGTATCTGTGTTCCCAGGAGAAGGATGGCAGGACACACAGACGCCTACAGCGCTCACCGGGAACAACAGATCCCTGCACATTTCACAACAGTTCTGCTTAATTAACTGATTCAGCAGGAAAGTCGGGGGGTTCACCATGGGGGAGGTGGGGTTGGGGGTATCAGAGAATGTAATCACACCCCGGTACCCAGGACTGAGGGACCAGAAATAATTCCCTTGACATATCAGATCAGAAATGCTTTAAGGAGCACTGAGACAACACAACAGGATACAATGTGACAATGCTGCAACATACAACAATGTAATAAATAAGCAAATATAAACAAAAAAGTTACGAAAAGATTTTAAAAAATGCTTGATGAAAAACTGTCACTTCCGAGCTGAAGTTTCCCAGCATTCCCTGATTGTTCAGTATCTGCACAGAACTTCTGCTGGTGACTTGTATTTCGGGAAATATCCTCCTTACAGCAGACAGTGCACAGCCCCTCCTGCATTATGGCAGCTCAGTTAACCTGTTATGGAGGCATTTGACAACAATCTTACTGACGGTTTCCAATATGAATACAGCCCTACAATATCTGTATCTGAACAATGACCTGTTGAGAAATTTGCTGCAATTGGATCAGAACATTAATTGTTAAGTCTATAACCGGTGGCTCCACCAAAAATATCTTGTTCATGATGGGACTTCCGTTCCGAAAGTAGTTTATGACTGCAGTACTGAAGGGGTTAACGAGGCTGAAGAGCTGACGGTTCATCTGCTTTCCGTTAGTGATCTGTTCACTGATATCTGTCATCGACTATTCTTGTCGTGTACAGAAACCATTAGGGAGGAACAGAACAAACGGTTCTGGGAAATTTTGGCGTCTTCTGAGTGATACCTGAGCTCATCCCTGAGGACACCAACGATCCGACTGTCACTACAGGAAATGCAGCTCCGGTTATCGGCCACTGCAGGAACGTCAGGCAGCACGTCCCGGAAATTCCTTATATTCTGGGTAAATCTGTCACTGAATATGTCCCCGAAATATCCCCTAACCAGCAGAATAGTGAGTGCAGCTTTTTACCTTTAGCATTTGTAGTTATTATAATGGCTTTGACTGTTGTGAAAATCTCTGCACAATGTTTCAATGTTTTGTATGTTTCTTTTGCAGGTTTTCGTTACATTGTATAGTTGGCGGTTATAAAGATGTATCTAGGAGGGCTCTTGTCTCTATGTAAAGCGACTCCCTGTGTCCATCGTAATGTCCATTGTTGGCAGTTATTGTTTATTTTCGGGGCTTTTCCTCTTGTCATAGTTTCTGCCTTTTGGTCCCCTGGGAATGACAGGCATATATTAAATGAGTGGAATGGGGGGAGGGCGGTGGGAAGGGGGCTGCGAGCTGTTCCAATTATACCCCTTGTCAAGTTGAATCTTCTTTTGGCACAGTCTCAGCCATGGACATTAACCCCTTTTGTCCTGGGAGACTTGAAAGTTGATATAAATCACACATTCCTGTGGTCCATTGAAGAAAGCGAGCCGCGCCTGCAAATAAACAAGTGTATTGTCATTTTACCAAATATCTGCAGCAGATTTATTTCTTGTAGATACAAATAAAGTTGCATATTGTTATATTGGAAAATTGGACTGAAACCAAGAGATGCCCAATAACGGAGACTAAAGAAATGGGGCCTCTCCGGATCAATGTGTGGACAGAGTCGTTACCCCAAAAGCTGCCGCAAAAATGATTACATTCAGGCATTTCCTTCTTCGGTCCAGTGCTCCACAGAGAATCTTCTTGGTCTCTCCTCTTGTATGTTGAGGTGTGTTCTTCATGTTGGTCTATCCATCATCCCATCGCAATGCACTGTTATCCAGATTCTGTTCGCTCATGGAACATGCACTATTAAGTAGTCTCCATCTTGAATAATGGACAGGGTTCTTTACTGTAAGAGCATCGAAGATATGGAATACCCATCCAAATGAGGTTGGAAAGGGACATTTAACACATGATATTGGATGCTAATGGGAAATATGACCTCATAATACGTGTGCGGATAGGACAAGTCTCAAGACCTATAGCCCGCTGAGCCACCTAGCAAAGCAGGGTTAAGCTGTGGCCATTGGAGATTATCTACTGGTCTATACTCTTCAGAGCAGATGATGGTAGCAGATAACAGATGGCCAGATCCTATAGGGCAACACTAGACCAATCCCACGACCATTGTAGTCAATGGGCCTAGAAACTTACTACTGATGTCTTATTGGTAAGAGTCTCTAAGGAAGGTCTAGTTGCTAGACCACTAAAACCTTAAGTTGTCTCCATGGGTGGCCAGTTGGGTTGTAAAGTCTGTGGTATGCCCATGCCTGGCATCTACTTTTGCATTGGAGGATAGATGGTTTTGGGTTAGGAGCCCTTGGTTAGGGACACTTTACATTAAGGTGTCATCAAGGCTTTTACTCCTACTGTGGAGATGTCTGAGAAATAACAAGACTTCTAGTATCTGGAGGCTTCTCAGTTTCCAGAGCTCCACATGATTAACATCTCTTCCTATAGAAAGTGATTACATGCATTGATTTTCCTATTATTTCGCCTGCTCCTCTTTGTGCTTTACGTGTCCGCGGTCAATATTTCCAACATTTGTTAGTGTTTTTTTCCCAAGGGAAGGAATGCATTGGTAATCGGCGATAACATAGCTTTCTTGTAAGGATGCTAATTGACTTTTATCTTGGGAGAGCAGAAAAACTCGACCACTGAGGCCTGAATAGCCCAAACATGCGTGTAAATTCTATCCATGAACTCGGTGCTTTTCTTCTGTTGCCTAAACAGAGAAGGTTCCTCGGCTCAAAGCGAAGCCTCATGTGGAACCAAATCCCACAAGTATCACGATGCAAGCATGTAATGGGACTATTTTCCTTCCCTAATCAGACATTACCAATGTGGCATCCCTTCCCGGGATATCATTTCAACTCTTCCGCATAGGGGGTATTGTTCCATTCCTTTCCAAATTTTCCCCTTCATCCTGACTTTTGAGCATATGGGATGTCAGGGAGTCGTGCGGATACAACAGGTCTTCTCCAGGCGCTTTGCATTCTTATAGATCATGGGAGGAAAACAAAACAAGAAGGACAAAAAAGATTTCCACTTATTAAGGTGTTTAATGGCAAATAAAACGCACCATATGTCAGGACCCTCCTGTGGCAGCTCTGCTCTTTATATATTATGAACGTATAAATAGAAAGATACATTTTGTAAATGTTTTGTGTTCATAATTTTTTTAATGTTTTTTTTGTTTTACTTTTGTAATTTTTTTGTCATTTTTAACAAAGGCATAGAAATATTTTTATTTTCAATGTGCATGTAGCAGACACAGAACTCCTACTACTGGTTTTAATAATAATATTATTATATAGCGGTAATAATGATTAGTAATAATAATAACGTTGCTGTTATTGATACAATTACTGTTAATTCTTATAATTCTGAATAAATTGCAACATTCATTGATGTTATAAAAGTTGTTATAGATTTTATTCAATTATACTTGATGTATTATTTTATTAAAGGGTTTGTCCAGGATTTTATTTTGATGACCTATCCCCAGGTCATCAATATCAGATCAATATCGCTCAGTTGTACGTGGTCTCCCGTCTCTCCTCCTGTTGACTACTGCTTTGCTATAGACAGCGGCGCTGATCAGGAAGAGAGAAAGGAGACGGCACATGCACACTGCGCGCCCTGTCTCCTCGGATAGCTGATCGGCTGAGGATAGGTTATCAGTATTAAAAGCCTGGAGAACCCCTTTAACTACTATAAAAGTCAATGTATTAGTAACATAGTATATAAGGCCGAAAAAAGACATTCGTCCATCCAGTTCGGCCTGTCATCCTGCAAGTTGATTCAGAGGAAGGCAAAAAAAAAAAAAACTGTGAGGTAGAAGCCAATTTTCGCCACTTTAGGGGAATAAAAAATTCCTTGCCGACTCCAATCAGAATAACTCCCTGGATCAGCGACCCCTCTCTAGTAGCTATAGCCTGTAATATTATTACGCTCCAGAAATACATCCAGGCCCCTCTTGAATTCCTTTATTGTACTCCCCATCACCACCTCCTCAGGCAGAGAGTTCCATAGTCTCACTGCTCTTACAGTAAAGAATCCTCTTCTATGTTTGTGTGCAAACCTTCTTTTCTCCAGACGCAGAGGATGTCCCCTCGTCACAGTCCTGGGGATAAATAGATGATGGGAGTGATCTTTGTACTGACCCCTGATATACAGTACAGACCAAAAGTTTGGACACACCTTCTCATTCAAAGAGTTTTCTTTATTTTCATGACTATGAAAATTGTAGATTCACACTAAAGACATCAAAACTATGAATTAACACATGTGGAATTATATACATAACAAAAAAGTGTGAACCAACTGAAAATATGTCATATTCTAGGTTCTTCAAAGTAGCCACCTTTTGCTTTGATTACTGCTTTGCACGCTCTTGGCATTCTCTTGCTGAGCTTCAAGAGGTAGTCACCTGAAATGGTCTTCCAACAGTCTTGAAGGAGTTCCCAGAGATGCTTAGCACTTGTTGGCCCTTTTGCCTTCACTCTGCGGTTCAGCTTACCCCAAACCATCTCGATTGGGTTCAGGTCCGGTGACTGTGGAGGTCAGGTGATCTGGCACAGCACCCCATCACTCTCCTTCATGGTCAAATAGCCCTTACACAGCCTGGAGGTGTGTTTGGGGTCAGTGTCCTGTTGAAAAATAAATGATGGTCCAACTAAACGCAAACCGGATGGAATAGCATGCCACTGCAAGATGCTGTGGTAGCCATGCTGGTTTAGTATGCCTTCAATTTTGAATAAATCCCCAACAGTGTCACCAGCAAAGCCCCCCCACACCATCACACCTCCTCCTCCATGCTTCATGGTGGGAACCAGGCATGTAGAGTCCATCCGTTCACCTTTTCTGCGTCGCACAAAGACACGGTGGTTGGAACCAAAGATCTCAAATTTGGACTCATCAGACCAAAGCACAGATTTCCACTGGTCTAATGTCCATTCCTTGTGTTCTTTAGCCCAAACAAGTCTCTTCTGCTTGTTGCCTGTCCTTAGCAGTGGTTTCCTAGCAGATCTTCTACCATGAAGGCCTGATTCACACAGTCTCCTCTTAACAGTTGTTCTAGAGATGTGTCTGCTGCTAGAACTCTGTGTGGCATTGACCTGGTCTCCAATCTGAGCTGCTGTTAACCTGCGATTTCTGAGGCTGGTGACTCGGATGAACTTCTCCTCCGCAGCAGAGGTGACTCTTGGTCTTCCTTTCCTGGGGCGGTCCGCATGTGAGCCAGTTTCTTTGTAGCGCTTGATGGTTTTTGTGACTGCACTTGGGGACACTTTCAAAGTTTTCCCAATTTTTCGGACTGACTGACCTTCATTTCTTAAAGTAATGATGGCAACTCGTTTTTCTTTACTTAGCTGCTTTTTTCTTGCCATAATACAAATTCTAACAGTCTATTCAGTAGGACTATCGGCTGTGTATCCACCTGACTTCTTCACAACACAACTGATGGTCCCAACCCCATTTATAAGGCAAGAAATCCCACTTATTAAACCTGACAGGGCACACCTGTGAAGTGAAGACCATTTCAGGTGACTACCTCTTGAAGGTCATCAAGAGAATGCCAAGAGTGTGCAAAGCAGTAATCAAAGCAAAAGGTGTCTACTTTGAAGAACCTAGAATATGACATATTTTCAGTTGTTTCACACTTTTTTGTTATGTATATAATTCCACATGTGTTAATTCATAGTTTTGATGTCTTTAGTGTGAATCTACAATTTTCATAGTCATGAAAATAAAGAAAACTCTTTGAATGAGAAGGTGTGTCCAAACTTTTGGTCTGTACTGTATTTATACATATTAATTAGATCTGATAATCTTTTAGGGTACTGTAGTTGCCGCATTCCAGTTATTACTTTAGTTGCCCTCCTCTGGACCCTCTCCAGCTCTGCTATGTCTGCCCTGTTCACAGGAGCCCAGAACTGTACACAGTCCTCCATGTGTGGTTTAACTAGCGATTTGTAAAGTGGTAGGACTATGTTCTTATCACGGGCATCTATGCCCATTTTGATGCAACCCATTATCTTATTGGCCTTGGCAGCAGCTGCCTGACACTGTTTTTTACTGCTTAGTTTGCTGTTAATTAAAATTCCTAGATCCTTTTTCATGTCAGTGTTACCGAGTGTTTTACCATTTTAGTATGTACGGGTGACTTGCATTATTCCTTCCCATGTGCATAACTTTACATTTGTCAGTGTTAAACCTCATCTGCCACTTATCTGCCCAAGGCTCCAATCTATCCAGATCCCTCTGTAGTAGTATACTGTCCTCTGTAGTATATATACAGTATACAGTCCTCTGTAGTATATATATATACAGTATACTGTCCTCTGTAGTATATATACAGTATACTGTCCTCTGTAGTATATATACAGTATACAGTCCTCTTCAGTGTTAATTACTTTACACAGTATTATTTGTGTTATTATAAATAAATGAATAAAATAAATAGTTATGGTCATGGAAAAATGTATTCTTTCTCTCTCTCTCTCTAAATATATATGTATTTATAATAATAAAATCCCTGTGTGAGTGCGCTGTGTCCGTGTGTGTGTCACCAGTTTTGCACAGGGCATGCGAGGCGCGGCGTCCAATCAGGACACAGCGCTACACACAAGTTTCCCTGTTCCTGTCACAGCGGCCGTGAAGGAGATGCAGAGCGTGCACCCCCCCCCCCCCCTCCTTTCCTCCTTTCAGGATTGTAGAGTGTTAGCTGTAATGTCCAGCTAACACTCTGCTTGAAACGGCCAACAAAAATCGTTCGTTTAACCCCTTCCATGCCGTGGTCCTTAGGGACCGCTGTATGGAGGGGCTAACCATCGTGCTGTGGCAGCGGCCGATGCTTGAAGGATAAACTGAGGGAGTGCAGTACCAAGCAATCAAAAATTCATATGTGACCCAAATCGTTACAACCTGCTCTATAAAAATATCACATTATCTACTCTGTCAGGTGAACATTGTAAAAAAAAACAATAATAAAAACTGTGCCAGAACAGCCATTTTTTGGTTACCTTGTCTCATAAAAAGAGTAATATATATATATACACACACAGAATGCACAACTACCACTAGCAAAAGATTTCTATACTGCAGGAATAACCCTAATAATAACTTGCCCCCCGCATCGCTCACATCCAGCGCGCTGACCATTTAGGACACGGCGCTCCACATGCCCTCTGCACCGCCCACACCTGCGCGCTGGCAAGCATGTCGGAGCGGCACCACTTCTGTTCGTCAGTCACAGCACTATTAGCCTTTTAGAGAGAAGCCCCTGTCAGCATTCTGCCCACCAGTCGCTACCAGCAGTCTCAGCACCAGCAGTCATTGACAGTCGTACAGCTACAGCCACCAGTCACAGTTCCAGCAGTGTCAGCCACCAGTCAGTGCCAGCCATTTCAACCATTAGTCAGTGCCACTAGCCACAGCCACCAGTCAGTGCCAGCAGTCTCAGCTACAGCCAGCACTCAGTGCCAGCAGTCTCAGCCACAAGCCGCAGCCAGCAGTCTCCGCCACAGCCAGTCAGTGCCAGCAGTCTCAGCCGCAGCCAGCAGTCTCAGCTACAGCCAGCACTCAGTGCCAGCAGTCTTCGCCACAGCCAGTCAGTGCCAGCAGTCTCAGCCACAGCCACCAGTTAGTGTGGTCAAGTTCCCTTTCCATTTAATATAGACTGTTCCTACTAATGTTTATGCACTACTGTTCTAGTGCCCGCTATTGTAACGGTCTTAATGTCTAGTATATATACAGTGCTGCCCATAATTATTCATACCCCTGGCAAATGTTGACTTAAAGTCACTTTTAATCAACCAGCAAGTAATTTTTTGACAGGAAATGACATTGGTGTCTCCCAAAAGATAATAAGACGATGTACAAGAGACATTATTGTGGGAAAAAAAATATTTCTCAGCTTTTATTTACATTTGAGCAAAAAATACAAGATGTTCCGCACTGTGAAAAATCTCAGAGGACGTGGTCGGAAGCCAAAAGTGACCCCTGTGCTGCCAGGAGGATAGTTAGAATCCAAGGATCACCACCAAGGCCATCCTGGTGAATCTGGGCTCTGCTGGTGGCAATGTCTCAAGGCAGACAATCCAAGGGACACTGCACACTGCAGACCAAGGAGGACGCCACTTCTCCAGATAAAGCTCGCTTGGCCTTTGCAAAAGCTCATCTGGACAAAGAAGAAGACTGGTCTTCTGTGTTATGGTCAGATGAAACAAAAATTTAATTGTTTGGTCACAATGATGTTTCCTTCATTTGGCGTAAAACAGGAGAAGCCTTCAACCCAAAGAGCACCATCCCCACTGTCAAACATGGTAGTGGGAACCTAATGCTTTGGGGTGTTTTTCAGCCAATGGACCAGGGAACCTAATCACAGTAAACGGCACCATGAAAAAAGAGCAATACATGAGGATTCTCACCGACAACATCAGGCGGTCTGCAGAGAAACGTGGCCTTGGGCACCAGTGGACATTTCAGCATGACAATGACCCAAAACACAGCAAAAGTGGTGAAGAAATGGTCAGCGGACAACAACATTAACGTCTTGGAGAGGCCCAGCCAGAGTCCAGACTGGAATCCAATTGACAATATGTGGTGGGAGCTAAAGATCAGGGTGATGGCAAGAAGACCCTCCGACCTGAAAGATTTGGAGCTCATTGCTAAAGATGAATGGGCAAAAATACCCGTGGAGACCTGCAAAAAGCTGGTCTGCAATTATAGGAAGCGTTTGATTGCTGTAACAGCCAATAAAGGCTTTTCTATTGATTATTGAGAAGGGGAGAAATAATTTTGGACTGGACACTTTTTGCTCAAATGTAAATAAAAGCTGAGAAAAGTTTTTTTTCCACAATAATGCCTCTTGTACATCGTTCTATCTTTTGGGAGACACTGATGTCATTTCCCGTCAAAAAATTACTTGCTGGTTGAATAAAAGTAACTTTAAGTCAAAATTTGCCAGGGGTATGAATAATTATGGGCAGCACTGTATATAACATTATTATTATTTATTATTAAATATTTATTACACTTGATTAACATCCACCATTAGGAGGCACTGAGTGAAATTACATACCAAAACTTCCATCACCTTTCTTTTTGGGTAAATATACAACAGATGCTTCTAGAAATGAAGAGTGTATGCAGTAGGGATTGCATATAACAAGCCATAACAAGATGTGACCCCCGAACTCCAGTAAGGCTAATTACGGCCGCCATATATTTTTCCTGTCTCCAAGTGAAGGTTGCAAAATATAACTCACATATAAGCATGGACAGAGATTTAGATATGGATTTACTTCAATATTGTCATACAGTATGTATATTAACTTTGAGAAGTCCACCACAAAAGGTATAAATAATTTTGCTGTACAAGTCCTAACACAATTTAGTGTGCATATGGTTTGATATGTATATAGAATACACCCGTCTACAATACTTGGATTTGGCAATTATGAGGGCCAGATCTTTAATACATGAACCATTGTCGTCTTTCTACAACGTAACTAGTGCATGATTCTGATCAATCTGATATCAGCTCTCATGAGGTTAATTTCCCAACAGCTCCTCCCCTTACTCCTACAGTTCTCCCTGGAAACCAAGTAGTAGAACCAGGAGCAGTAGAACCGGGAGCCGTAGAACCAGGGAGCAGTAGAACCGGGGTGGGATAGAACCGGGAGAGGGAGAACCAGGGAGCAATGGAACAGTAAGACCAGGAGCAGTAGAAAATGTAGCAGTAAAACCAGTAGCAGTAAAACCGGGAACAGTAGAACCAGGCAGCAGTAGAACCAGAGAGCAGTAGACCCGGAGCAGTAGAAACAGGAAGCAGTAGAACCAGGGAGCAGTAGAACCAGGGAGCAGTAGAACCAGGGAGCAGTAGACCCGGAGCAGTAGAAACAGGCAGCAGTAGAACCAGGGAGCAGTAGACCCGGAGCAGTAGAACCAGGGAGCAGTAGACCCGGAGCAGTAAAAACAGGCAGCAGTAGAACCAGGGAGCAGTAGACCCGGAGCAGTAGACCCAGAGCAGTAGAACCAGGGAGCAGTAGACCCGGAGCAGTAAAAACAGGCAGCAGTAGAACCAGGGAGCAGTAGACCCGGAGCAGTAGAAACAAGCCCCAGTAGAATTGTCAGTGCAGCTCTAGATGTAACTTCACACTTGCAGTTATGTATAGATTTAACCTGTAAAATGAAGCTCCATAGAAAGCCCATGGTTACAGCAGCATCACAAATGCTGAGGTGACCACTTGTGCATCTTACCCCCAGCGGGACCTCACTGAGTGATGACACACTCTCCTAGGGCCCCATTTCTCTTTTGCAGGAAAGTGCTATATGCTTGCTAATGGTTCATTCATGTCAGTGAATTGAAGCCCCGTATAAAGAAGACTGAATAGCTGACTGAGTGGCAGCTGTACATTCAAGAAATGCAAAAGTGTCCATTGAAAAAAGACAAAGTTTTTATCTGCACTTGATGGTCAGATTTCTGCGCTGCCACTGACAACACAGAGAAGGTTAAAGATGGAAGAAAACGTTTCACTTGTGGTTATGTAAAGATGAGTCACCTAATTCATGACAATGGCCGATTATACAGTAGAACACCCTGCAATCCTGTCCCTCTTCCTATAGTTCCCAGGAGCCATGACGTGTTGTCATTTGGATGAGTGGTGGGATTTCTGTCGCTTTGATTCAGTATTTACTTGCAATCAATAATGAAGGAGTCCTATCATATCCAGTATGAAACTTCCTTATCTGCTCCTCATGAGTCAAATTCACAATATTGCTGCCTTATTATGTGGATATATAGGTCCCCTCATTCTACTTGGGCTGGGCGTGCCCTCTGCCACCTACCGCTGTTGTACTGTTTAGTAGTATGATATGTTTTGCTGTTAGTAAAGTTTACCAAAAAATTTGACTCAACTACAAAGATCTAAACCAGTGAACACATTCCTCAACTGAATCCTAGTACAGAATAGTATTTCTCCTTCTGTCATCCAAGAAACCTCAGGGAACCGCAAAGGGGTCTCCAGTTATTCCTATCATGTAAATTTGGTAAATGGGGACATGAGGGGACTTGATGTTTGTGTCATCCTTGCTTAGTAAGTCCACCGGCCTACACAGCAGGGTGGGGACCGTAATGGGCTCTATTCACTGCCTGATTGAAGCCGGATACCTTATAATAACCACTGAGGACCGTTTATACACAGAACTCTGTGATAACACAGTTGTCACGGATGGTGTTACAGAAAACTAGAAGACACAAATGAAGATCCGATTGACTTGATCCAAAACTAAGGAACAAAGGGGTAAGCCCTGTAACAGCCCTAGCTCTCTCCCTTACTGCTCAGCCTATGCAAAAATCTCAATGGTAGAAAATTGCATACCCTCGTTCCTCGACTGTATGACACCTGAACACCCTATAATAGTGAGGGGACACGACCACCGGCTCCCTACACTCAATACGGAGGGAGTCAGGGTCACCTAGGATCAAGCCCACAGGAAAACAGGAATAAAGAAACAGACTTATCTTGTGGATGCAGCAGTAACAGCTTCTAGCATCAGCACACTCCAGGAAGTTGTATAAACCGCAAGGTAAGGCAGTATGGGGAGGAGCTATATAGGGAGGCAATCACTGCTAATAGATGACAGTTGGGAGAGGGAGGAGAGATGTCAAAACGAAAGCAAAACAAAAGAAGATCATGCAGAAGGTACTGGAGAACGTCTAACAGAACTTCTCAAAGATCTGGTGGTGACAACAGTATGCAGTAAGCTCCTGAGCTTCCTCTAGGGGTGGCTGCAGCAACTACTATTCTACTATGTATTATGCCCACGCAGAGGATTTGGAACAATGCATCAGGAATATGGAGCTCTGACTGCTATAATAATATAGTAAGACATTAATCAGAGCAATAAAGGCTTAGTCCAGCTAAGGGAGAATTCACATCACTGTTTCGTTTTCCGTTCATCTGGTATCAGTTTCAGTGATTCCTGTGTCACCACCAGATCTCTGAGAAGCTCTGACAGACGTTCTTCAGTACCTCTTGCTTGAGGTTCTTTTGTTTTGGTTTCGTTTTGTCATCTCATGTCCCTCTCTCAGCTGTCATCTAGTTGCACTGATTGCATCCCTTTATATCCCCTCCCATACTGCATCACTTTGCAGTTTATACAACTTCCTGGATTGTGCTCACTGCTAGATGCTGAAACTGCTGTTCCTCAGTTAAGTCTTTTCCTATATTTGTGTTTTCCTGTTGGCTTGATTCTAGGTGACCCTGACTCCCTCCGTATTAAGTGCAAGGAGCCGGTGGTCGTGTCCCCTCACTATTGTAGGGTTTTCAGGTGTCACTCAGTCTAGGTATGAGGGCATGCAATTTTCTATGATTAAGATCTTTGCATGGGCTCAGCAGTCAGGGAGAGCTCTAGGGCTTTTTTCAGGGCTCACCCATATGTTCCTGGGTTTGGGATGAAGTCAGTTGGATCTTTATTTGTAACTTCTAGTTTTCTGCAACACAATCCGTGACATCCTGTCTGAGATCCATTTTTTAGACGAAAAAAAGTACTGCATGCAGGATGTAAGGTAACATAATCGACTATGTGATCGGAATGTCCCCGAAATAAAACCTTACATTGACAACATGCTGATGGAGCATTCTCCTCCTGCCGCTGATCAGGTAAAAATGAAGGTGTGTCCTGAAAGCCACGGACACGCCAAGCTCTTGTTTTTTCTGCAGCTTCTGAGGGAGAATTTCCCGGTAAGATAAATGCGGATGCTGCAGTGAGGGGCCACATCGATAGGGGAACAAGGAGATGTCGACCTGCAGACAAGTGTCACTCCAGCCATGGCCGCGGTGACAATGGGAAAATGCGATGTCACAGAGAATATGGAGATAATGTGACAGGACTGGAAGCCAGTAAAGAACTCCCATACCAGGCTCCTCAAAACACGAAGCAAAATTCTCCATACGAAATTAAAAAATTGCCTGCAACAGTCTGGTTTGTAGAGAAGGGGCTGCATACTTTAGGTGTGTGACCCGAGGAGGTTGTAGGTTTAGATATCCTTACCTTCATTGATAGTGACCATGTTTATAGGATGTAGATGGAATATTTAGGACCAGGCATCAGAGGTCGGTCCTGCTTCGTTGCATCAAGTACACTCCACAATTCTGCATTACAGTTACAGGCTTTTTATCACTATTACAAAAGGAACATAAAAGTGGAGACAAAACCCTACACAGATGTCTGCATTCATACCAAAACGGAACGTAACCAGGCGCAGAAGTATTCAGCCCCCTTTATTAAGTAGAGGGGTATCTGCCAGTAGCTGCAGCCCGAAGCCTGCATAGACACATCTCTCAACTTTGCACACGAGGACAACTAAAGTGTACAAGATCTGCCATGTTGTATGGAGACTGTCAGCAAGCTGCTATTTTTTTTAGCTTTTATGTCAACACAAACGCCCTATTGGATAAAGTCTGGAAAAAAAGTCTAAGTCTAATGATGTCCTAATTAAATGGAGGTTCGGCTGGGGAGGGGGTGAATACTTTTTATCATCACTCTGAATGGCACACTAGGTGGTGGGGGTGCAGAATTGCATGGTCTGGTCTTGTATATGGGCTTTGTATTATTGGACCAGAAGTTGGATAATAGGCGCTGCCAGGGGGCATTGACCCCCTTGTAATTTGGGCATGGGTACTTGGGGAACATTCTTGACCCTGTTTGGTTGATCTATACCCCCCCTGTGCTGATGTCATGTGAGGTCGCAGATAACTGAGCCGGGCTTGGCCTGTACGTTACTGGAGATGATGGTACATAAGAAGTTCTTGACCCCACAATTCGTGGGGAAGAACCCGGGATGGAGCCGAGCTGTCAATCACTGACCCTTCACATTCCTTCATGTGATGACAGCTGCAGCCTGCAGTTCTCCATGATCAGCGGTGTCATCTACACAAATTCCCAGCATTGTGTGACGCCACCTGACTGGGAAATGACAGCTTAATGACCACTTATTCCACTCCTTTGGTTCAAGCTTTGTTAAAGCACATTCATATGTATAACCGATGTGTTAGATGCAGGAGGCATTTCTTTCCATTCGATTTTTCAGCTTTTTTGATATGATAACTGTACAGTATATTGTAAGGCTGTATTATGTGGGCACTGCATGGCGGTATTACATAGGCACTGAATGTCACTATCCTATTGGTACTGTCTAGTGATACTATATGGGCATTGTATGAATCTATCATATGGTGCTATTAGGCAGTTATAATATTAGCAATATTATATAGGCAAAGAATGGTGGAATAATGTTCTCACTTTTATTATAAGCACATGATATTTTATAGGCTTGTGTGGCTGGCCACTGTATGACACTAATATATGGACACAAAGTAAGTTGATATTATGTGTACTTTGTAAGGCTGTATAATAAAGGCACTGTACTGTGGGATTCTATAGCTATTGTATATCAGTATTGTGTTTTGTGGGTTTTGGATGGCAATATTATGTAGGTACTGTATGGCAGTGTTATATAGACACTCTACGGTTCTAGTACTCAATGACAAAAATAACGCAACAAGAAGGAGTTGTTGGAATCGAATGAAACATTCTACGTGAAGTGAGATCCCAAATTCCTCTCACATGTGCACTAGGCTCTAGAAAGTATGTATCTTTTTCATATATAAGATATATACAGGATCCAGAAAAGCTGACTGACTATCTCTAGCAAAGAGTAGTTTGCTAAAGGCTTTGGTTTTTTGGCCTGGATTTTTATGGAATGATGGGTTGGTAGTTGGGTCTGCCATTCCCTTCCTGCCCAGTATAAGTTTTCTTGGTAACACAGTCAAACTCGTTACTGAGGTATTTAGGTGCAAGGTGTGCACTAGAGCGAGCGAGCCATCTGAGGAGACCGAACCTGTCTGGGGAGACTGTTACTGTGATTGCTGGGCTTAAAGAGGACATTTACTTATGGTGAGAGGTAACACATTAAAGTGATTTTGTACGAGTGTCTGGTAGTAATCCACTTGGATGTTTAGTTAGCGCTCAGCTGAACTGTGGTTTATTAGTGTTTTTGGCCTTAATGTAAATGCTATATGATAACTGCGTACAGTAAAATAAAGACTGGGCAAGGCCCATGATGAAATTGTATCTGACTGCAAATCATCCCATTTTTCCTACCACTGCCATGCAAATCCACACTGGGTGAATGTAATGAAGTTAAATGTAAGTGATTATAATCGTAGAGGAAAGGAGACTTGTATTGAGGTAAACTGTATAATTGAACAAAGCTCTGGGACCCTGTTGGGCCACCTCTAGACTGGATACAAGATGAGATACGGCCTGTAGCCGGGATACAAGATGAGATGCAGCCTCTAGACTGGATATAAGATGATATACAGCCTCTAGACTGGATATAAGATGATATACAGCCTCTAGACTGGATATAAGATGATATACAGCCTCTAGACTGGATATAAGATGAGATACGGCCTCTAGACTGGATACAAGATTAGATACAGCCTCAAGCATAGATATAAGATGAGATACTTCCTTTAGCCTAAATAAAAGATGAGATACAGCCTATAGACTGGATATAAGATTAGATTTGTCCTCTAGCATAGATATAAGATTATATACTTTCTCTAGCCTGAATACAAGATGGGATACAGCCTCTAGCCTGAATACAAGATGAGATACAGTCTGTAGCCTGGATACAAGATGAGATACAGCCTCTAGCATGGATACAAGATGAGATACAGCCTCTAGCCTGGATACAAGATGACATACAGCCTCTAGCCTGGATACAAGATGAGATACGGCCTCTAGCCTAAATACAAGATATTATACGGTCTGCAGACTGAATACAAGATACGATACAACCTCTACCCTGGATACAAGATAAGATACGGTCTGTAGCTTACATACAAGATAAGATACAACCTCTAGCCCGGACACAAGATGAGATACAGCCTCTACCCTGGATACAAGATGAGACACAGCCTCTAGCCTGGATACAAGATGAGATATGGCCTCTAGCCTGGATACTAGATATTATACGGTCTGTAGCCTGGATACAAGATGAGACACAGCCTCTAGCCTGGATACAAGATGAGATATGGCCTCTAGCCTAGATACAAGATAAGATATGGTCTGTAGCCTGGATACAAGATAATATACAACCTCTAGCCCGGACACAAGATGAGATACAGCCTCTAACCTGCATACAAGATGAGATACAGCCTCTAGCCTAGATACAAGATGATATACATCATCTAGCCTAGATACCAGATTAGATCTAGCCTCTAGCCTGGATACAAGATGAGATACAATGTCTAGCCTGGATACCAGATTAGATCTAGCCTCTAGTCTGGATACAAGATGAGATACCGCATCTAGCCTGGATACAAGATGACATACAGCCTCTAGCCTGGATACAAGATATTATACGGTCTGTAGCCTGGATACAAGGTAAGATACAGCCTCTAGCCCGGACACAAGATGAGATACAGCCTCTACCCTAGATACAAGATAAGATACGGTCTGTAGCCTGGATACAAGATAAGATACAACCTCTAGCCCGGACACAAGATGAGATACAGCCTCTACCCTGGATACAAGATAAGATACGGCCTCTAGCCTAGATACAAGATGAGATACAGACTCTACCCTGGATACAAGATGAGATACGGCCTCTAGCCTAGATAATAAATGAGATACGGCCTCTAGCCTGTATACAAGATGAGATACAGCATCTAGCTTGGATACAAGATGAGATACAGCCTCTAGCCTGGATACAAGATAAGATATGGTTGGGCATGACAGTATACAGGTTCTATATAATATCCTACAGATGTTACAGCTGGGCCTGTATATCCTGCACACTTGTTGGTTGGTGAAGTTGGCATCACAGCTGGTCCTATAACTGCTTGATTGATGATAAATCTGGTCACCAGGAAGCCAAGGAAGAGATGTAATCTGGAGGAGACATTCCTGGGAAACCCTTGCTGTGTGTGGGTGAGAATTGTCCTGCTGATAAATGTAGGCGCTGCCATGAGAGGACACATGTGGCAGCAGGATGTCCCGCACATATCACTGAGCTGTTAGTGTCCTTGTAACACTACTAGGGTTGATGACTGTCATATGCGATGGCCTCCCCGATCATGACCAGCAGTTGGGGCAGTGTGTCACTCCACTGGCAGGACTGAAGCGGTCACCACGGGGACTCCATACTCCAATCCAAGCATCGTGGGATCAAATACAGGACATGGATTAATCACTGAAGACAATACGGTTCCAGTCGTTAGCAGTCCAGGTTTCTTGTGCAGAAGACAACTTCAAACAGTGTCTGGCTGTCAATGGCAGGACACATAATGGGGGCCTTGATATCAAATTTCCTTCTACTAAGCACCTGGAAATGGTCCGGGCAGAGACACCTGTGTCTGAATGGTGGAGAACAAATCTGGTTTCTGTTTGGCGCCTGATCACCGAGTGTGACCTCACCTAACCACTGCTTCCAAAATCTCCTTACAGCTAGATCAGAACGGCCTAGATGGTAGCAATTGAAAAACTTAAAATTGAAACCACCATAATGTTTCTCACAGTCCAATGATGGGCCCCCTCTCAAAGTCTGTAAAGTGAGTAAAATGTCTTCCAGTGCACTGATTGTCTAGCAGTCAACGATCTCTCACCAACAGGTACACTACCCAAAAGTAGCCTCTTAGAGCCTTTTCAAAGGGCAGCAGGGAGCACTTTAAGACCTCTAGTTGCAAAACCAAATGGCTAATCAGACATAACTGCAGGAATAAGACATTAAATCAGGGGCAGTATTTTTTTTTTATACTGAGTTCATAGTAGTTGTCTGAAAGTAATTGATAGGCATTGTATTGTTCTAGTATAAAGAACATGTGGAACAGTATTATCTAGGTACTCTAAGGCAAAGTTATCCAGACATAAAAGAATCATCCTGAACATTGTATGATTATTTGTGGTGCCCAAAATTTATTAAATTCAGTATGTTTGGGGCGACATAAGATACTGCACAGTACTACTTCATGGTCTAGTTATATCTGCACTTCTCTTACTTATAATATATATTATCTAAAAGACCATCTCAATAAATAATTAATTTATTTCAGCAATTAAATTCAAAAACTGAAGATTATATATTCTATAGATTCATTATACACAGAGTGATCTCTCATATATTCTATAGATTCATTATACAGAGTGATCTCTCATATATTCTATAGATTCATTATACACACAGTGATCTCTCAAATATTCTATAGATTCATTAAAAACAGAGTGATCTCTCATAGATTTTATAGATTCATTATAAACAAAATGATCTCTCATATATTCTATAGTTTTATTATACACAGTGATCTCTAAAATATTCTATAGATTCATTATAAACAGAGTGATCTCTCATATATTCTATAGATTCATTATATACAGAGTGAGCTCTTAAATATTCTGTAGATTCATTATACACAGAGTGATCTCTTACATATTCTATAAAGTCATTATACACAAAGTGATCTCTTATATATTTTAAAGATTCACTACTCACAGAGTGATCCCTCCTATATTCTATAGATTCATTTTACATAGAGTAATCTCTCATATATACTATTCATTACATACAGAGTGATCTCTTAAATATTTTACAGATTAATTATACACAAAGTGAGTGATCTCTCATATATTCTATAGATTCAATATACACAGTGATCTCTCATATATTCTATAGACTCATTACACACAGAGTGATCTCTCATATATTCTACAGATTGGTTATACGCAATGATTTCTCATATATTCTATAGATTCATTACACACAAAGTGATTTCTCATATATTCTATAGATACATTATACACAGTGATCTGTCATATTCTATAGATTCATTATACAGAGAGCGAACTCTCTCATATATACTATAATTTTATACAGAGTGATCTCTCAAATATTTTACAGATTTATTAGACACAGAGTGATCCCTCATATAGTCTACAGATTCATTATACACTGAGTGATCTCTCATATATTCTATAGATTCATTATACACAGAGTGATCTCTCATATATTCTACAGATTCATCATACACAGAGTGATCTCTCATATAATCTATAGATTCATTATACACAGAGTGATCTCTCATATATTCTACAGATTCATCATACACAGAGTGATCTCTCATATATTCAATACATTCATTATAAAGAGTGATCTCTCATATAATCTATAGATTGATCATACACAGTGATCTGTCATATATTCTATAGATTTATTATACACAGAATGATCTTTCAAATATTTTACAGATTCATTATACAGAGTGATCTCTCATATATTCATTATACAAAGCGTGATTTCTCATATATTCTATAGAATCGTTATTGACAGAGTGATCTCATAAATTTTATAGATACATTATACACAGTGATCTCTCATATAATCTATAGATTCATTATACACAGTGATCTCTCATATATTCTATAGATACATTATACACAGTGATCTCTCAAATATTTTACAGATTAATTATACACAGAGTGATCTCTCATATATTCTATAAATTCATTATACACAGAGTGATCTCATATATTCTATAAATTCATTATACACAGAGTGATCTCATATATTCTATAAAGTCATTATACACAAAGTGATCTCATATATTCTAAAGATTCACTACTCACAGAGTGATCCCTCCTATATTCTATAGATTCATTATACATAGAGTAATCTCTCATATATACTAAATATTTTACAGATTAATTATACACAAAGTGAGTGATCTATTCTATTGATTTATTATACACAGAGTGATCTCTCATATATTCTATAAATTCATTATAAACAGAGTGATTTCTTATTTCCCTTATCGTCCTCGGCAGCACAGAATGGGTTAACGTTGACCTCTTTAGTTTCATAGGACCGCCCACCTAGATTTAAACAATCAAACAATTAATCAATCATATAATCAATACCACTATAAAGTCTGGTGAATTGCAACTGCCCCTTGTATTTTTTTTATGTCCTCATTTCTGAGGAATCTGCCCACCTGTCTGGTGTGTGAAGATCGGCCACCTATGCCGTGGGGTGTGTCCCAGGCTCCAGGCCAAGTGTCCAGCACTGCCACGGGTGTGTCCTTGGCGCTGGCACTATGCCGCATCCACTATGTGCGCTCCGGCAGGAGGTTCTCCATTGCGGTCTGCTAGCCGCTTCCCTGCCGTGGATTCGCGCGTGGCGCCCGACGCTGTCATCCCCAGCATGCCGCTCCTTCCATCAGGAGGCCGCCCCCTGCCGCACTTCCGGGTTCGGGCAGCGTCTGACGTCATCAGTCAGCGCGCCCTCTGGGGCCAATGGGAAGCCGCAGGAGCGGCTGACGTCACGAGGCGGCGTCCAGGGCTCCAGATTCGAATATTTAAGGTGGATGCAGGATGGAGCAAGCTGCCATAAATGCCTGGCAGCCGAGCTCCTGTGAAAATAAGGTATTGTGTCAGCTGGGGCCCTTCTGACAGAGATCACCTTGCTGTTTTGGCTCATTATATGTCTGTTTTGTCTGTTCCAGATGTCTGGGCTTCCTGGTTCAGGGAGAAAGAAGGCTAAGAAGCACAGACACAGATATTGCCTGCCATGTGAGCAGCCCCTACCTGATGAGCAGCGAGAGGACTACTGTGACAACTGTACTGCGGCGGATTCTGTCCATTCTCATAGATCTTCTGCTGGATCAAAAAGGTCAAAGAGGAAGCAATCCCGCTGCTTTTCTTGTATTCAGCCCTTACCTGAGGATTCGCGGTCCAATATCTGCGCTTCCTGTACTCAGCCGGAGGTCGAGTCTGACGCAGAATCCAGAAGACTAATGAGCCTCTTTAAGTCTTTTCTGACAAAGCAGAAGCAGAAGGCCAAAAAGAGAAAGCGTGATCCTGTCTCCTCATCCTCTGACGATTCCGATTGGGAAGTCTCTAATATGGAGGAAAATTTCCTTTTTGATAGAAAGAATGCGAATCGCTTAATCAAAGAAGTAAAGGGAATAATGGAGACTAAAGAAGTCCCTGTCGCTGCACAGGACAAGGAGAGTCTCTTCTATTTTCCAAAGAAAAAAGCTTCAGTCCTCCCAAGCCATCCAGTTCTGGACTCCATATTCCAGAAGGAATGTAAATGTCCCCTGAAGAAGATGGATCCGGGCTCAAGATTCCGCTCTGTCTATAAGATCGACTCCTCCGAGTCCTCAAGCTGGGAAGCCCCCTCCAGAGTGGACCCGGCGGTAACAAGGCTGGCTAAAAGGTCCTTCTTTCCTGCAGATGACTCTGCATTGCTGAGGGACCCGATGGACAGAAAAGCAGATAACTTGTTAAAGAGACTGCATTCTTACTTGGCCACGTTAAGTAAGGCAGCCATGGCCGCAGTACCAGTGGCTCGAGCCCTCAGAATCTGGCTAAGTCACCTAGGAAGGGACATCGAGGACGGAGTCTCCAGAGAAAACCTGCTTCTTCAACTGCCGTCCCTTAAAATGGCCGCTGAATTTTTGTGCGACTTTCCAGTGGATTCGCTGAGATTTCTGGCTAAAGATATGGCTCTCTCAAATTCGATAACAAGAACCTTGTGGCTCAAGCTATGGGCAGGAGATGTTGCCTCAAAGACCAACCTCTGCGCTTTACCCTTTGAGCCTGGGAGATTGTTCGGCTCTCAGCTAGACAAGCTGTTAGAGTCCAATTCGGATGAAAAATCTCTGAAGTTCCCTCAGTTTAAAACCAAGAATCGTCCGAGGAATTTTCATCCCTTTGGCAGGCAGCCTTACCGCAGAACAGGCTATCGTGGGCGTTCTAGCAGAGGCCGGTCAGACAGAAGAGTCCTTCCCAGCTGAAAAAGCGAGAGGAAAGGAAGACATCAGTAAAAACTCCAAGACTGATTTCTGACGTCGAAAGCCAGTCTGTAGGAAGGCGCTTATCCTACTTCTACAACAACTGGGAGAGAATCACTACAGACAAATGGGTTCTGGATCTAGTAAGAGACGGATACTCGCTAGAGTTTCTTCATCAGCCAAGAAGCAGATTTCTGTATCAAAGAGAAGACCCTCGTATAGATCACCTGGTGGACCAATTTCTAAAGAAAGGAGCTTTAGAACGGGTACCAAGAGGTCAAGAAAAAAAGGGAGTCTACTCCAGGTTGTTTCTAGTCCCAAAAGCAAGCAGGGATTGGCGTCTCGTTATAGACCTCAGATACCTAAATCATTTTCTAAAAAAGATCCATTTCAAGATGGAAACGTTAAGATCGGTGGTGTCCACTCTTCAGCGAAACCAGTTTATGGCCTCCCTGGACTTGGAGGACGCCTACCTGCATGTACCCATAAGAGCTTCCTCAAGGAAATTCCTAAGAGTATCCGTCAGAAGAGCAGGGAAAATCCTGCACTTTCAATTCAGAGCATTGCCCTTCGGGCTGACATCCGTGCCCAGAATTTTTACCAAGATATCAGTGGTGGCAGCAGTATATCTACGCTTACAGGCCATTCAAGTCTACCCTTACTTGGACGACTGGCTAGTGGCAGCAGCAACGGAGGAACAGCTACAACTTCATCTCCGTACAGTCATCTCTCTTCTCCAGTCCCTCGGTTTCATAATGAGTTGGAAGAAATCTCAGCTCTCCCCTACGACGTCAAAAAGATTCTTGGGGATGGTGATAGACACCAGCTGCATGAAAGTTTTCCTTCCTTCAGACAAGAGTCAGGAGATCAGAGAGGAAGTGAGAACCTTAAGATCCATTCACAAGCCATCCGGACGCAGAGTAATGAAGACCTTGGGTCATCTGACTTCTACCATAGATGCGGTCCCCTGGGCGAAGATCCATATGCGAGACCTTCAATGGAATATGATACAGGCAAGACGCACCAGTCATTGCGACTTGGAGAGAAGAGTCAGCCTGAGGCCATCCGTTATTCAGAGTCTGAACTGGTGGTTGCAGACGGAGAAGCTCACAGTAGGGAAATCGTTTCAGTATCTGTCGCTGATAATAATCACCACGGATGCTTCAGCCAGAGGCTGGGGGGCTCATGTGCAGAACAGATGGATCCAAGGGAAATGGTCTCCCCAGGATCTGCGACAGTCCTCGAACTTCAAGGAGATGAAGGCTGTTCTGGAATCGCTGGTCCATTTTCAAACTCTCCTGGAAGGAAAATCGGTGCTGGTTCGCTCAGACAACCTCTCCACTGTGTTCTACCTGAACAAACAGGGAGGAACGAGGAGCCCGTCCTTGAGGAAATTATGCAAACGGATTTTCACCTGGGCAGATTCACATCTTTTGCAATTAAGAGCGATTCATATAAGAAGCTGTTACAATATACAAGCGGATCGTCTGAGTCGGATGACAGTCAGTCCGAGCGAGTGGGGTTTGAATCCGATTTACTTCAAGCAAATCATAGCCAGATGGGGTTGTCCAACCTGGGATCTGATGGCCTCCAGACAAAATCGGAAACTCCAGAAGTTCTGTTCCCTGAGCAAGCACGACGGGCCGACGTTGGTAGACGCCTTCTTGATGTCTTGGAGTCGCCTATTTGTCTACCTATTTCCACCAGCGCCCCTCATTCCGAGGGTTCTACAGAAGATTGCGGTAGAAAGACCGAAAGCAATACTAATAGCACCATTTTGGCCCCGGAGGTCATGGTTTCCTCTTCTTCTCCAACTGTCCGAAGGGAACTATTGGAAGCTTCCATGTGCCCCCGACCTTCTCCTCCAGCAGGGTCTATTCCATCAGAACCTAGACAGGTTACATCTCACGGCCTGGATGTTGAGAGAAGCAGATTAGAGGAAGAGGGCCTACCAGCTTCGGTCATTGACACACTAATGAATTCCCGCAAGCGTTCTACCAATGTGAAATATGCCAAAGTATTGGGAAAATTCCGGTCTTGGTTGTCTGGGAAAGGATATGCGGAAATAAACATCTCCAGTATTCTTCAGTTCCTTCAAGAAGGATTTGATATGGGCTTGAAGCCGAATACCTTAAAATCCCAGATGACTGCCATTAATATCTTGACAGAGAATAAATATCTATTCCATCCTCTGATGGCCTTGAAGAGGCTGAGACCGGTGGTGCACGAACCATTTCCTGTGTGAGACCTATCCCTAGTACTAAGGGGACTCACAAAGCCACCCTTTGAACCGTTGGAACAGGTGGACTCAGATATCTCTCCTGCAAAGTCCTGTTTCTTGTAGCCATTACTTCGGCGAAAAGATTGGGGGAACTACGAGCGTTATCTTCCAGACATCCATATATACGAATCCTTCCCGATGGGATATTGATTAGGACTATGCCTTCTTTTCAACCAAAGGTTCCTTCCACTATGAATATTAATAGGGAAACCTTCTTGCCTACGTTCTTCCCAAATCCGGCTGATGAAGAACAGGATCAGTTACATATGCTGGATGTGAAAAGAGCAGTAGAAACATATTTACGAACAACGGAAGAGTTCCGTTTAGACTAAAGTCTTTTTTTGCTTTATTCTGGACCGAGAAGAGGGCGAACGCCGTCCAAGGATTCTCTCGCCCGGTGGATAAAGAACACCATCACAGAAACCTACTTGTTAGAGGGGGAAACTCCACCACTTTCCATCAGGGCTCATTCCACGAGATCGACAGCAGCCTCCTGGGCGGAATATGGCCAGGTGTCTATACAAGAAATCTGCAGCGCAGCTTCCTGGTCCACTCCTTCCACCTTCGCAAAGCATTATCGCCTTGACATCGAGTCCAGGAGCTCAGCCTTTGGCACAGGCATTCTAAATTCAGTTTCGGTATAATCCTCCCCTTTGGAATCTATAAAAATCCCATTCTGTGCTGCCGAGGACGATAAGGGAAAGTAGAAAATTGGTACCTGGAATTTTACTTTCCTTGAGTCCGAAGGCAGCACTCCCTAATAAATTGTATTTTTTTTCTGCAACCGTTTGGATCTATTTTTTAATACAAGGGGCAGTTGCAATTCACCAGACTTTATAGTGGTATTGATTATATGATTGATTAATTGTTTAAATCTAGGTGGGCGGTCCTATGAAACTAAAGAGGTCAACGTTAACCCATTCTGTGCTGCCTTCGGACTCAAGGAAAGTAAAATTCCAGGTTCCAATTTTCTACTATGTTCTATAGACACATTATACACAGTGATCTTGCATATATTCTATAGATTCTTTATACAGAGAGCGATCTCTCACATATTCTAAAGATTAATTACATAAAGTGAGAGATCTCAAATATTTTACAGAATCATTAGACACAGAGTAATCTCTCATATAGTCTATAGATTCATTACATACAGAGTGATCTATCAAATATTTTACAGATTTATTAGACACAGAATGATATTTCATATATTCTATAGATTCATTATACACAGTGATATCTCATATATTCTATAGATCCATTATACACAGTGATCTCTCATTTATTCTATAGATCCATTATACACATAGTGATCTCTCATATATACTATAGATTCATTACATACAGAGTGATCTCTCAAATATTTTACAGATTCATTATACACAGAATGATCTCTCATATATTCTATAGATTCATTATAAAGAGAGCGATCTCTGAAATATACTATAGCTTTATAACATACAGAGTGATCTCTCAAATATTTTACAGAATCATTAGACACACAGTGATCTGTCATATATTCTAGAGATTCATTATACACAGTGCTCTCTCATATATTCTATAGATAAACAAAGAAATCTCTCATATATTCTACAGCTTCATCATACACAGAGTGATCTCATATATTCTATAGAGTCATTATACACAAAGTGATCTTATATATTCTAAAGATTCACTACTCACAGAGTGATCCCTCCTATATTCTATAGATTCATTATACACAGAGTAATCTCTCATATATACTATAGATTCATTACATACAGAGTGATCTCTCAAATATTTTACAGATTAATTATACAAAGTGATCTCTCATATATTCTATAGATCCATTATACACAGAGTGATCTCTCATATATTCTACAGATTCATTACTCACAGAGTAAATCTCTCATATATTCTATAGATCCATTATACACAAAGTGATCTGTCATGTATTCTATAAATTCATTATACACAGAGTAAACTCTCCTATGTTATATAGCTACATTATACACAGTGATCTCTCATATAATCTATAAATTCATTATACACACTGATAGCTCATATGTTCTATAGATTCATCATACACAGAATGATCTATTATATATTATATTAATTTATTACACACACAGTGATCTCTTATCTATTCTATAGATTCATTATACACAAAGTAATCTCTCATATATTCTACAGATTTATTGTAAACATAGTGATCTCTCATATATTCTATAGATACATTATACAGAGTGATCTCTCATATATTCTCCAGATTCATTATACAGAGTAATCTCTCATACATTCTATAAATTCATTATACACAGTGATCACTCAAATATTCTATACATTTATAATACACAGAGTAATCTCTCATATATTGTATGGATTCATTATACACAGAGTAATCTCTTATATATTCTACATATTCATTATACAGAGTGATCTATCACATATTCTTTAGATACATTATACACAGAGTGATCTCTCAAATATTTAACAGATTCATTATACATAGAGTGATATATTCTATAGATTCATTACTAACAGAGTGATCTTATATATTCTATAAAATGCATTATACACAGAGTGATCTCTCGTATATACTATAGATTCATTATACAAACTGATCTCTTATATATTCTATAGATTCATTATACACAGAGTGATCTCATATATTCTATAGATTCATTATACAAAGTGATCTCTTATATATTCTATAGATTCATTATACCCACTGTTCTCTCATATATTCTATAGATTTATTATACACAGAATGATCTTTCATATATTCTATACATTCATTACACACAGTGATCTATCATATCTTTCTATAGATTTATTGTACATAGTGATCGCTCATATATTCTATAGATTCATTATACACAGAGCAATCTTTCATATATTCTATAGATTCATTACATATAGAGTGATCTCTCATATATTTTACAGAATCATTAGACACAGAGTGATCTCTCATATAGTCTATAGATTCATTATACACAGTGATCTGTCATATATTATATGGATTCATTATACACAGTGATCTCTCATCTATTCTTTAGATTCATTATACACAGTGATCTCATATATTCTATAGATTCATTATACACAGAGTGATCTCTCATATATTCTATAGATTCATTATACACAGTGATCTCATATATTCTATAGATTCATTATACACAGAGTAATCTCTCATATATTCTATAGAATCATTGTAAACAGTGATCTCTCATATATTCTATAGATACATTTTACAGAGAGCGATCTCTCAAATATTTTACAGATTCATTAGACACACAGTGATCTCTCATATATTCTATAGATTTATTATACACCGTGATCACTCATATATTAAATAGATTCATTATACACAGTGATCTCTCATGTATTCTATAAATTTATTATAAACAGAGTGATCTCTTATATATTTTGTTGATTGTAATAAATCTATAGAATATATAAGAAGATAAGAGATAAGTCTGTGTGTAATTACCGTAATTTATTGAAAATATGAGAGATCACTGTGTATAATGAATCTATAGAATATATGAGAGATCACTGTGTATAATGAATCTATAGAATATATAAGAGATCACTGTGTACAATAAATCTATAGAATATATAAGAGATCACTGTATATAATGAATTTATAGAATATTTGAGAAATCACTTTGTATAATAAATCTATAGAATATATAAGAGATCACTGTATATAATGAATCTATAGAATATATAAGAGATCACTGTGTATAATGAATCTATAGAATATATGAGAGATCACTTTGTATAATAAATCTATAGAATATATGAGAGATCACTCTGTGTATAATGAATCTATAGAATATATGAGAGATCACTGTGTATAATGTATCTATAGATTATATGAGAGATCACTCTGTGTATAATGAATATATAGAATATATGAGAGATCACTTTGTATAATGATCTATAGAATATATGAGAGATCACTGTGTATAATGAATCTATAGAATATATAAGAGATCACTGTGTATAATGTATCTATAGAATATATGAGAGATCACTGTGTATAATGTATCTATAGAATATATGAGAGATCACTGTGTATAATGTATCTATAGAATATATAAGAGATCACTGTGTATAATGTATCTATAGAATATATGAGAGATCACTGTGTATAATGAATCTATAGAATATATGAGAGATCACTGTGTGTATAATGATCTATACAATATATGAGAGATCACTGTGTATAATGAATCTATAGAATATATGAGAGATCACTGTGTATAATGAATCTATAGAATATATGAGAGATCACTGTGTAGAATGAATCTATAGAATATATGAGAGATCACTGTGTATAATGAATCTATACAATATATGAGAGATCACTGTGTAGAATGAATCTATACAATATATGAGAGATCACTGTGTAGAATGAATCTATACAATATATGAGAGATCACTGTGTAGAATGAATCTATACAATATATGAGAGATCACTGTGTAGAATGAATCTATACAATATATGAGAGATCACTGTGTAGAATGAATCTATACAATATATGAGAGATCACTGTGTATAATGAATCTATAGAATATAGCAGCTGCACTTTTTAAATTACTGAAATAATTGAACTTTTCGATAATATTCTTATGCATTGAGCTGCTGCTGTACGTTTGCTGTGACCTCGATATGTCGGGGGTTTCTAGAGCTTTTTACCTTCCAGTCTTTTTCGGGATTCTTATGTAAAGTCTCCTTCCGTCTCTTATAATGTGTGACAATAATATAATATATGCAGTGTAAGTGCTTATACCCCATATTATGACTGCAGCGCAGGAAGTGAAGAGTTAATCAGTAACCACCATATCAGACGTGTTAATATGTAGTAACACAGGATAATCTGCAATTACTGAAGCATTTATATTGGGTGATAAATGTGATATTTGTACAGAAGCAAAATATGGAGGATATCGGAGAAGAAATATCAGGTGTTGACACATGAGAGAAAATCTGTTCTTCCCAGTGTGACCAAGAATATTCACGTCATATTCAGCAAAGATCCTTATCACTTATTGATCTGGATCTCATCACTCTTGTGTCCATCTCATGGTGATCACGGCTGGGGGCATGTGGACCATGGAGGCAGAGGAGAAAGGTGGCTGAGACCGCTACCTCTACTACCTGTCTGGGCTGCCTGTAAATGAAAGATATTGGATATACAATGGTGGTATCATCCACCTCCATATGAAATAAACGGCAGGTAGTCACCGCCCCGCCCCATGTCATTTAAAGGGATAATATTCAATATATTGTCACCTTTCTTCCTCTTCAGCTCTGCTACATCTGTAAATAACAGTAACACAAAACTATTCCATCACTATCAGACATTGAGAATACAGTTATGTTATATATCCCAGGGCCTGAAGACATTGAAAGGTGTTTCAGAAGATCCTCAGACCTTCTGCCGGATCGATGAGCAGGCCTATGGATGGCATGTGATGGTCGGTGGGCCCCTGGCACAGTGTTTGCATTAAGGGCCCTAAAGCTATGTCCTGTGCTGTGTTCCCAAATGTCCCCTATGGGGTATTTCTTTAAATGACCTGGGGGTAGTGAAGTTGCACGCCGCGCCTTCAATGTTTTAGTGTGACGGGAACGTGTGTTCCATTCTAGTCCTGGACGGCGTCCTCGTTACGGGTTTACTGGAAGTCACAAGTCTTTCTTGACTTTAGCCACAGACACAAGGTACTGATGGCCCCGGGCAGTGTACGGCGGGCTGGGGAAGACATAGTGTTCTGAATGCACAGTGCTAGAGACCATTCATGTCAAACTTTACTGCGGAGCCAATGGGGGAGACAATTATTTTTACTGCCGGTGTAACCTGCGCCGAGAGACGCGCCTTTAAAGTTTTATGTGCTGAGACCTAATAAAAGCTCAGTCACTGACTCTGCAGTTTATTTTACAGGGTAATAATCCCATGCTCGCTCTGAAACACAGAGTCAAACACTGAGTCCCCTCAGCTGCAGCCGCTCGCCCAACACCGCGCTGGAGAAACCACACTATGAAGATCTCCCACATATCAGGTCACCAAATTACACCCCTAAAGCCGCCACTGTCCCTGCAATGTGGATGGATTGGAGGTCAAAAGTTGTAGCTACAACCCGGTGCTCAGTGTAACAGCAACAGATCCCTCTACTACACTAGGAATAAGTAATGCATGTACACAGTGACTGCACCAGCAGAATAGTGAGTGCAGCTCTGGAGTATAATACAGGATGTAACTCAGGATCAGTACAGGATAAGTAATGTATGTACACAGTGACTGCACCAGCAGAATAGTGAGTGCAGCTCTGGAGTATAATACAGGATGTAACTCAGGATCAGTACAGGATAAGTAATGTATGTACACAGTGACTGCACCAGCAGAATAGTGAGTGCAGCTCTGGAGTATAATACAGGATGTAACTCAGGATCAGTACAGGATAAGTAATGTATGTGCATAGTGACTGCACCAGCAGAATAGTGAGTGCAGCTCTGGAGTATAATACAGGATGTAACTCAGGATCAGTACAGGATAAGTAATGTATGTACACAGTGACTGAACCAGCAGAACAGTGAGTGCAGCTCTGGAGTATAATACAGGATGTAACTCGGGATCAGTACAGAATAAGTAATGTATGTACACAGTGACTGCTCCAGCAGAATAGTGAGTGCAGCTCTGGAGTATAATACAGGATGTAACTCAGGATCAGTACAGGATAAGTAATGTATGTACACAGTGAATGCACCAGCAGAACAGTGAGTGCAGCTCTGGAGTATAATACAGGATTTAACTCAGGATCAGTACAGAATAAGTAATGTATGAACAAAAAGTGACTGAACCAGCAGAACAGTGAGTGCAGCTCTGGAGTATATTACAGGATGTAACTCAGGATCAGTACAGAATAAGTAATGTATGTACACAGTGACTGCACCAGCAGAATTGTGAGTACAGCTCTGGAGTATAATACAGGATGTAACTCAGGATCAGTACAGAATAAGTATTGTATGTACACAGTGACTGCATCAGCAGAATAGTGAGTGCAGCTCTGGAGCATAATACAGGATGTAACTCAGGATCAGTACAGGATAAGCAATGTATGTACACAGTGACTGCACCAGCAGAATAGTGAGTGCAGCTCTGGAGTATAATACAGGATGTAACTCAGGATCAGTACAGGATAGGTAATGTATGTACACAGTGACTATTCTCTATTTATGTTGTATAATTGTATTTAGTAAAATGTTGTTTATGCCTGAAAATTCTGTTGTGTTCTGGACATGAATTCCATTACATCCCCTAGCATTACACTTTTCTGTATATGTGGTTGAGGAGCGGCCGTTCACCTGCTTACACACAGGACTGCATTGCCTCACAGCTCTCCTGGCATCCATCCCTAGTGTGTGTACACAGAATTATTAGTGTTATTTTGGCTACAGGTCCCTGAATCGCTTCTTTGTCATAAGTGGCATATTGTAGGCACAATGTGTGTAGCCGCTGCTTTATCTGCGGGATGTCTGGCAGCGGGTCCAGTCATAAAAATAAATCTTAGATACCTGTTCAACGACATAACACACAATGACATCAGCTCAGACACCGCACATCTGCGCATCTTCATTCCGGGGTACATTTCACCACAGATAATTGGGTTGTCGCCGGCAGCCAGTCTTCTCATATATCTTACAGGGCACACCCTTGGTGGATACAGACAAATTAGTGTTTTTCTAAATGGCATAACAGGCTTCAGGGTTATGTAATGGTACAAGCAGAACAGGCAAATACATTTGGAAATGTTGGGTTCTTAAGCCCCAGTGGCACTACAAGTCTCAGCACCTGGGAGGTTTGTTAAAAGGGCAAGGTATGGGCACAAATGCGACAAACACTGATGATCATGGAAAAGGAAACTGCAGGGAATTGGCTCTTATTTTCATTGTTCTTGATCTAGTATGATTATGACTTTCTTGGAAAATGCCAGTTTAAAGGGTGTGTATACTTTAGCAATCTCTTAGGCCCCTTTCACACGGGCGAGTTTTCCGTGCGGGTGCGAAGTGTGAAGTGAACGCGTGGCACCCGCACTGAATCCGGACCCATTCATTTCTATGGGGCTGTGCACATGAACAGTGATTTTCACGCATCACTTGTGCGTTGAGTGAAAATCGCAGCATGCTCTATATTGTCTGATTTTCACGCAACGCAGGCCCCATAGAAGTGAATGGGAAGCGTGAAAATCGCATAGCATCCGCAAGCAAGTGCGGCTGCGGTGCGATTTTCACGCACGGTTGCTAGAAGACGATCGGGATGGAGACCCGATCATTATTATTTTCCCTTATAACATGGTTATAAGGGAAAATAATAGCATTCTGAATACAGAATGCATAGTAAAAGAGCGCTAGAAGGGTTAAAAAAAATAAAAAAAATCATTTAACTCATCTTAGTCCACTTGATCGCGAAGCCCGGCATCTCCTTGTGTCTCCTTTGTTGAACAGGACCTGTGGTGAGCATTAATTACATGAACAGAACCTGTGATGTCATCACATGGTACGTCACATGATCTTTTACCATGGTGAATCACCATGGTAAAAGACCATGTGATGACCGGAGTGATGTCATCAAAGGCCCTTTACCTGTATTTAATGCTCACCACAGGTCCTATTCAACAAAGCAGACACAAGGAGATGCCGGGCTTCGCGATCAAGTGGACTAAGGTGAGTTAAATGATTTTTTTAACCCTTCTAGCGCTCTTTTACTATGCATTCTGTATTCAGAATGCTATTACTTTTCCTTATAACCATGTTATAAGGGAAAATAATACAATCTACAGAACACTGATCCCAAACCCAAACTTCTGTGAAGAAGTTCGTGTTTGGGTACCAAACATGCGCAATTTTTCTCACGCATGATAATGTTTTGCACTCGCGCAGAAAAATTGCACATTTTCCCGCAACGCACCCTCCTCTTATCCGGGCCAAAAATAAGACGCCCGTGTGAAAGAGGCCTTACTGTTGGGTGTCCACAGCCTTACTGTTGGGTGTCCACAGCCTTACTGTTGGGTGTCCACAGACAGAGCAATTTGCTTTCATGGTTAGAGACTACAAACAAAGCCTGTGCGGTCTGATCCTGCAGTCATGTCCTCTACCTCATGTGCTGTCTGCAGGCGAGATGGATCAGACAACACAGCGATTGTCTGTAGTCTGTTACCAAGGAGACATATAGGTCAATACAGGACCTGTATACATTAAACGGGAGGAGATTTTTAATCAACACTGTATGCAAAGTGTCTTCATTGTTTATTTTACTTTGGGCAGTAGCCGTACGGTCCCATATAGTGGCGGCTCCATGCAACCAAAAGACTACTCCTACGTGCGGAGGGCTACATTTACAAATTGACTGGCAGTTTTGTGGTAAAAAAAAAATATAAGATACCGTATTATTATCAGCAAAACTGTGTGGGCATTAACTAGCTATCAATTTGAAAACTTCACGCACCCCATGGTCTTTTATGGTATACAGGACCCCTAACTTGATTGCAATAGTGTACACACCCATTATGCAATCACACACTGTAATTCTGTATGTCGGTGGTTGCAGTGCACCCTATATTGTCTATGGCTCAAACCTGCAGATTACTAGCTTTAAGCTTCATTCACACGTCAGTGTTCGGTCAGTGATTTCCATCATTCATTGTGACCCAAAACCAGGAGCGGCTCCAAACCCAGAACAGGTGCAGATCCTTCCCTTATACCTTATGTCTGTGGAGGCTCCAATCCTGGTTTTGGGCTACAATCACTGATGGAAATCACTGACCAAACACTGACGTGTGACTCAGGCTTTAGATTAGGTTTACACAGAATATTTTGGGCAAGGATTTGCCTTGGATTCCCCACCAAAAACCTTCACCAAAAACACACGCAGAACTTCACCATCTGCATGGATCTACACGGCTTTGTTTTTGTCCACATGTGGTTTTAAAAAAAGAAAATACAAAAAAGGAAAAAGAAGTGTCCTGTCCATTCCGCGTGGAACCCACTTCCAGAATTCCATTGAAAATCCTTGACAAAACCACATAAAAAAAACACATGGAAAGAAACTGCAAGGATTCAGCTTCAAATTTATTTTCCTTAGGCCTCTTGCACGCGGCCGTACCGTACATTGGGGACCGCAATTTGCAGTCCCCAATGCACAGGCACCATACGTATGCCTGCCGCGATGGATCCAGACCCATTCAACTTGAATTCGTCCATGATCTGTCCGCACCTCAAAACAATAGAACAAGTTGAATGGATCTGTATCCGTCATGCGTATCCGCAATACGGCCTATGGCCGACAACGGCTGTGTGCACGAGGCTTTCACCAAAACATTCTATGTGAATGTAGTCTTAAGATGCTGGGAGTTCTGCACCAAACCACTGTGCTTTGAGGTAACCTGCCAGCAGAGGCTGCCCCCCTGACCTGGGTATTATTATTAGCCGGGGTCTGGACCAGTGACAAGCAGATATTGAGGTCATTGCATGGAATGGCAGCTGCCGGCCCGCAGAGTCAGGTCTTTATGAATTCATGTGGCAGATCCAATAAAAAAGGCTTATTGTACGGAGAGGACAAGATCTTAATCAGGAATTACCCCACTCTGGAGAGGAGGAGGAGGAATAAGCTGCTGGACGAGGGGAATCATTCCAGAGATAAGAATGTAATGGCATAATGTGGCAATTAATCTGATAAAAGTGTTTTTATCTCATTTAGTCCACGGAACCGCTGCTAATGTAAAGAATTTAAATTAATCCCAAGGAATTCCTCTTATCACAAATGGGATTATATGATGATAAAGGGGCTATTGTGGCGGTCTCTTTATTGTGCCTGGTTTATATACACGGCAGACAATGCTATTGTCCCTTATGTCATAACCTCTCTGATGTGCTGCTGCTTCTCACAGATAAAAAAAATATTATGGAAAAATGTAAAGTCTAAACGGGAGAAAAATCCATAGAAACTCAGGAAATGAAAAAAACTCTCGTAAACCCCCCCCCATCTACTGGTGGAATCCTTTTAATTAAACATCATTCACTTATAACAATGTAAAGAAAATGTTATGTCCAGATGGAAAAGAGAAAATGCTAAAATATACAAAGTCATAGTGAAAAATATTTTGTGATATTGAGGACAATGTTGCCATTATTTTATACAGTGTATCAGTTTGGTTTCATTTATGGAAATTATTAATGCAGTCAAGAGGAAGTTATTTTTTATGGATGACATTTAAAAAAATATATATTTCTCATAAAAAAATATTAAATAAATACAATATAAAATAAACCAATAATCTGTCCATAATTAATATTTAAAAATCTATAATATTCATTTACTTAATCATTTAGAAATACAATTAATATATTAGTCACTCATTTTTTTATTATATTACTTTTTGATCATTTTTCCTTTTAATTATTTTTAAGTCATTTCCCACACCCATGTATAAAATACATAATTCTAATAAATCTACAATAATCTACTTAATTATTGAATGTTCTGCCTCTTATTACTGTAGATCGAGGGTTGTGGTGGATTAATCTTCAGTTCTATATGGAATATAAGTATCAGGACATCTGTAAGGTGTTTGCCCATTGTTCGAGGTCGACCCCATTCAGCACTGGGCTTCATGGGCTTCTTATGAAATCCCAGGCCCTTTATATCTTGCTGGGAAACTGCCCTTGAAGCAGCCGGGTGAATGTCTTCAATGGAACCCAAAAAAGCAGAATAGAATTTATGTTAATCCATCATAAGGCCTCTGTCAGAAATATACCATGAATACTATTGGCATCACAACACTATTCTGCAGCGAGGTAAACAAGACCCCGGACCTCAAAAGGAGGCAACGTGCTCCTGGCTCTATGAAATTAGGCTTGACACTTTAATAGTTCCCCTGTGTGAAGGAGCCACATCGCTATGCAGAGGTTACAGGGGCCACTCTCTCCCTGCATTGAATTAGTCTCAGATTGTCACCAGTGTATATGTAAAATATAGAAATGGAGCCCTGGATTACCCCAGATATCAGGGACTAAAGCTGCCCATAGACGCCCGGTCCTGTAGCCCTCCTCTACTATGACGGCAGGTAGTGCAGACATATTGGTTGGCATTTTTTTATCTTTTGTCCCCAGTTTGCAAGAATTAAAAAGCTACGACTCCACTGAACAGGGTAACGTAATAACATTACTTGCTTTTTAGAGGCGAATAATCCACCTGGACCGTAACAGTCGCCGCAGGTAGCAGCTGTCTATCTGTATTCCCCATAATGCCCTCACCAGAGGCCAGGAGTTGTGGCCAGATCATTAGCACCTATAGATATATAGATCCTACTATATTAGGAGCACAGATGTAGGTCTAAGGGCTCATGCACAAAAATGTATTTCTTGTCCATATTGAATCTGCATTCTTTGCAGGTTGGATATGGACCCATTCACTTCAATGGGGCCGCAAAAGATGAGGACAGCACTCCGTGTATGTATGTCCGCTCCATGGCACCCACATACAATAGAACATATCCTATTCTTGTCCGCATTACAGACAAGGATAGGACTGTCCTATTATGGGCCGGACATTCTGTTCCGCAAAATGCGGAAGGCATACGGCCGGTATCTGTGTTTGGCGCAAACCAGGTTAAGGTCGTGTGCATGAGCCTTTAGGCGCAGGAGAGGCTGCAGACTGTGCGCTGTGCAGCACGTCCCAGGAAACAAACTGGGCTGCAGGGAGAGACAGAGAGAGACAGTGGGCCTATTATTTCTTAAACAGACGATTCACCAGCAGCACAAACCTCTCTCCTATCCTGATAGTTTGTTACAGTGTATCAGTGCGGCCCAGAGTTTAGCTCCCAGAAGATTGTCTAGAATGGACACAATGAAACTTTCAGCTGTGAAAAGCATTTGACCAGGACAAGGTTTATCCTCTGGATGTGAATAATAAGTCGTCCATTCACTGACAGCCAGTAGAGTTTGAAAAGTGTGCTCATTGATTAGGGGGTATGTAGGCTGGGGGGTTTCTCTCGTACCTCAGCTTTCTCTGCTCATATCTTATGCTCAGTAATATCAGATGGTAAGTACTGATCAGTAATAATCCTGGGATGGGGGGGGGGATTTTCTACATTTTTGTAACTGTTTCCTTTCAGGACTCGGCTGTGTAAGATGATGACAGGCAATTTGTCTCTAGGGTCAGTTCATGGCAGCGCTCCATTCACATCAGGTATCCTGATACAATAAGAACACTGCAGCTCGTCTACAATGGGGGCCCTTCTACTTCTTCATCTTTAGGTCTCGAGGAACTTCATACATAGATTGTACAACCCCACGGATCTCAGTATGGGGTGAGTGCATAAGAACATTTCACAGAACTTCAGATTACATTGTGACCGTCGCTTGGGACGATTGGCGGCTGGAACCGTTTATCCAGACCAGCTCAGGCCCCTGACGCTGGGGAGTATTATAAGACACTGTAATGGGGCTCATTATAATGTCTAATGGCACACTATGAGGGCACTTTAGGGCTGGCACAGGGAATGTATGTTGGTTTTGTGGTCTGTGCCCCTCCAGCAGCCATGACCCATAACCAGATATTTTATATACCGTACATGTACCACACATAGCAGACCACGTATTGTGTCCCACTACTCTCAGGGACATAATGTGACATTTACACCATATAGAATGTGGCTCCTCTTATCATGCACCATCTATACATCCAGTGGTAAGTGGTGGCTCAGTGGTAAGTGGTGGCTCACTGGTTCCTTGCAGCGCTGGGGTCCTGGGTTCGAATCTGACCAAGGACAACATCTGCATGGAGCTTGTATGTTCTCCCTGTGTTGTTGTGGGTTTCCTCTGGTTTACTTCCACAATCCAAAGACAGACTGATGATGATAATGTCTGTACAGTGCAGTGGAATATGTCAGCGCTATAAAAGGTGAGTAAAACACATAAACTCCAGTGAAATCATCATGTGCCATGGGCACAACCTCCCTGTGAGCAGCTAGAGGTTTCACCCTGGACCATTGGGAGGACTGGCCATAAACCCTATAGGGAAAGCTCCCAGTGGGCCAGGAGGCTACCTGAGCCCTCATTAGCCAACTGTATTGCCATCCTGAGGCCACTGGAGTAGGAGCACAGAACATGGAAGCTTCTGGGAAGGTACTTGGTTCTGCTGGGGCAGTATATTGTGGTACTTGGTTCTGCTGGGGCAGTGGACCCACCTACAACATAGGGCCACTTTAAGTTTTTTCCAGGGCCAATTTACGATCCCCTGGCTGAATGTGACCATAATTCTCTTTGGTGCGGCCGATCCTGTCACCGAGCGGATTACACACCTGCTAGAATGTGTTGGGGATACAGCAGAGCTCCACTATTACTAAGAAGATAATTTGAGATTAGAGCTCATTATCCCTTCTGAAACACAAGGGCCATATATTATCTGCAGGATTACACTGACCTCTAAGAGGCTTCCTGCCGGTTTGGCTTTACCAAGCCTCAGATTGGCATTAAGCTATTACGCTGCTCACACGCTGGAAGGGTCGTCTGCACAACAGGAGCGGCACATCGTATTGGGCAGGAACGAGACGTAACCTGGAGAAGACAAAGGAATAAGGACAGGAGAAATGTCAGCACAGTGCTGCCCTGAACCCTGCGCCACCAGAGCACAGTACTACCCCTCACTATAATGCACAACATCTATAGATATATATAGAGAATTTATATCAATTGTTTCCAGCAGGAGAAGACAGACAGCATCGGGCACATGGACAGAATATGGGACACTTCTTCTTGAGAGGCTCATCATACAGCAGCGTCCACCCACCTCCCCACAAGTGATTGTGAGCTGCATCCAGTCCAATAGACAGAAGGAAGACTAGTGCCTATTCAAGTATAATAAAAAGTATAATCAAAACATTTACTTTTACTTCATTACATAGTATTAGAGAATTAAAATCTATTCAGCTCATATTAAAGAATCATTACAAACATGTACCGCACGATACCAGACACAGCTCGAAATACTGCACAGTAACCAGCCAATCACATGGAAAGACTATCACAGTCATGTAAATAGGAGGCAGTATTATAGTAGTTATATTCCTGTACATAGGAGCAGTATTATAGGAGTTATATTCTTGTACATAGGAGCAGTATTATAGTAGTTATATTCTTGTACATAGGAGGCAGTATTATAGTAGTTAAATTCCTGTACATAGGAGGAGTATTATAGTAGTTATATTCTTGTACATAGGAGCAGTATTATAGTAGTTATATTCTTGTACATAGGAGCAGTATTATAGTAGTTATATTCTTAACCAAATCTCTTTTTATTAAGAGTGCAGATGGTCAGATAAAGGCAGATATCAGCAAATAGCCATATGCGAATGGCACTGAGTAAACACGTACAAATATCTTTGCAGACCATTACAAAATAACTGAGATCGTAAAAACAAATATGGTAAGACATTCAATGAAAAGAGAAGAAGACATACATGGGTGGGAGAAATGGGGAGGGTAGGGAGGGAAGAGGGGGTTCTTCCATATCACCAAAAGTTACAATAGCTTATCCAAGGGCGCCACAATTTAAGAAAGTTGGAGCGTGTGTGGGATTCCCAGTGGGCCAATTCCTCAAATCTGAACAACTGGTCTGTTTTCTCGGTCCACATCAACATTGAAGGAGGAGAGTCATTCTTCCAAAGAAGGGGTATCAACAATCGGGCTGCAGTGAGGAGCATGGTCGGGAGACTAGTCTTAGATGGTGTAAGGTGTAAGGGAGTCATTGGGACACCACAAGAGAACCAGTTTTGCGTCTAGGCGGACGCGAGAGGAGCATATCCGATTAATCGTGGACTCTAATTGGGTCCAGAAAGGGCGGATTTTACTGCAGAACCACCATAGATGCGACAAGGAGCCAATTTCTGTCCCACACCTCCAGCACTGCTCTTGGATTTCTGGATTAAGTCTATGCAGGAATTCTGGCATTTTGCACCAACACGTAAGCAGTTTGTACGAATTCTCTTGAATTTTGATACGTCGGTTGAAGCCATGAGAGTGAGATAAGATATAGGCTTTTTCTGGCTCTGATAGATGCATTGAGAGCTCTTTTTCCCAGAAAGACAAAAAGTGCAGTGCTGGAGGAGCAGAAGAGAGCAACTCCCTGTAAAGTGTTGAGAGTTTTTTTGGGGGATGTTGGACACACAAAGCTTTTTTTCCAACCAAGTAGGCGTGTCAGAAATGGGGGGGGGGGGGGCAAGTTAAGAATGTTGACATCTCGGTTAAATGCCAGGATAGAGAGGAAGGAGAGGGCTTTGACTCTAGGTAGAGTGTGGATCTTGTCCCATGCCAAGTCCCCAGATGGAGATGTAATGTCTTGTAGGGTAAGGTCAGATATCAGGTGCCAAACTCCAGTAGGCCTAAGAATATCGGGATGGATGTAATTCTGTAGTAGGTGTAGTGGGAGGTGAGGGCTCAGGAACCTAAGATCTCGGGATTTATATAGTTTGGCCCATTCTACTAACATGCCTTTCCAGATGGGTGAAGGATACGAGTTGTTAGGGGAACATGTGCGGATTCCCCACAGGAAAAGTCCCTCCTTGTAGGTGAGCATGGTACGCTCTAATTGTACGCATAGAGTTGGGGGCTGACGCGAGAGAAGAGAGGAGCATCTACTTGAGAGCGAAGCTATGTAGTAAGTGCGAACATCGGGCAAACCAAAGCCCCCAAATCTTTTATCTCTTGTCAATGTGGAAAAAGCTATCCTAGGGGATTTACCCGCCCAAAGGAAGAGGGAGAACATACGGCGTATCTCTACGAAGAAAGAACGGGGTAGCCAAATCGGTAATGTTTGTAGTAAATACAGAAGTTTGGGGACTATAAAGGTCTTGAGGTAGTTCTTCCTACCTATCCACGAGATAAAAGGGAGTTTAAGGGAATACAGGTGTGCTCTAATATCTTTGAGTAGTGGGGCATAGTTGAGACCAAATAAGCAATTGTGGTCGGATGAGATGCGGATCCCCGGAAACGTTATATCGTGGGAGGCCCAAGTAAAAGAGGTGGTGTGTTTGAGGTTCTTGACTAGAGAGGATTTGCAAGATTCATTCAGAGCAAGAGACTTACTATAATTGATCTTGAAGTTAGATACCCATCCAAACTCTTCAAATAGCGAATGGAGCCATGGGAATGAAATCATAGGGTTAGTGGTCATAATGAGCAGATCATCCGCAAATGCTGCGGTGAGATGGGTATAAGAAGCTATTTTGATGCCTTTGATATCTGGGTCTTGTCTGATCTTACATAGTAGGGTCTTCATAACTATGACAAAGAGGGACGGCAGAGTGGACAACCTTGCTTTGTGCCATTAGATATGGCAAAGGCGGGTGAAAGAGTGCCGTTGACCTCGACTCTGGCAGAGGGGGACGAGTACAAAAATAGCTGAGATAAACTGTCAGGGAAGCCAAATTTCGACAGAGCCGCAGACAAATAATGCCAGCTGACTCTGTCGAAGGCCTTCTCTGCATCAGTGCTGAGCAAAGCTAACGGAGTAGATGTGCTCCGTGCCCAATTCATAAGATGAAGAAGGCGGACGGCATTTTCGTTCACCTGTCTGCCAGAGACAAACCCAACCTGCTCCCTTTGAATGATATCAGGAAGAATCCGCTGGATTCGCTGAGCTAGGATCTTAGCCCACCATTTTACATCCGTATTTAATAGGGATATTGGGCGGTAGCTGCCACAATTTAGGGGGTCTTTGTTCTCTTTATGAATGATAGTAATATGGGCCGAGAGCGATTGGGGAGGGAGTTGGCCTCCACTAAGAAGGTGGTTACACAAGGAGCGGAAGTGGGGGACTAGAATATCCTGAAAAATGTTGTAATAGGTGATGGAGAAGCCGTCAGGTCCAGGGCTCTTCCCCGAGGGGATAGATACAAGTACCTTCAGAGCTTCAGAGTCCGTGATTAGAGCTACCAGATGAGTGGCTTGAGCCGGGGTGATATTAGGGAGTTGTAGGGAGGAGAGAAATTTTTCCGTAGCTTCCGGGAGGGTGTTAGTTGACTGACCTGAGGGGGGTGGGCGGTTATAAAGCTCAGTATAGAAGGCACTGAAAGCCTTCGCTGTGTCGGGGGTAGACTTAAGGTTGGCACCTTTAGCATCCTTAATAGCAGGTATGAAGGAGTCCAAGTATTGTTTTTTTACTAGTGCCGCCATAAGTTTATTTCCTTTGTCGCCATGTGCGTAGGATTTAAATTTAGAGCGGAGGAGAAGTTTGGCCGAGGTAACGTTAAGTAGATTCTTAAGTTTTGCTCTTGCATCAATAAGTTCAGCTGCACAACTAAGCGTTTGTGATTGTTTGTGAACAAGTTCGAGCGACGTAATATCAGACAAGAGGGTGGCAATAGCTTGGGAGCGTTGTTTTTTAATGTGGGAACCCAGGGCGATAAGTTCCCCACGAAAACCGCCTTATGAGTTTCCCAAATGATGGAGGGTGACGGTGTGGCATGTCCGGCATTGTTCCGCTGGAAGAACTCGGTCAGGGGTGAGGCTAGCTTCTGGGATTTGGTCTGATCTAAAATAAAAGTCATTAAGGCACCAATTCCATTCTCTTTTCGGAAGGGTAGTTCAGAACATATGTAAGAAAATCGGGGCGTGGTCCGACAAAGTGATATTACCTATCTTAGCGTGTAGGAGCAGCTGAGCATGGTCTGAGGAAAGGAAAAAATTATCCAATCTATGGTAGGAGGACTTGGCATGGGAAAAGAATGTATAGTCCCTACCTGATGGGTTTAGAGTGCGCCACGTGTCAAAGACACCTAATTTTCTCAAGGCAAGTTTCAGGCGCCTCAAGCGTTTATGCGCGATGGCCGATTTCCCAGAGGAGAAGTCAAGACTAGGGTCTAGGGACACATTGAAATCGCCCCCTAAAATGACGATACCATCTTTAAAAGAGGATAGGGACGATAGGGTCTGAATCAGCCATGGGACCTGGTCTCTGTTTGGTGCGTAAACATTAGCTAGTGTAACCGGCGTGTCTGCAATGGTACCCTTCACAAACAAGTACCGACCCTCAGGGTCTAAAGAGGAGGCAGATACCACAAAGGGGAGTTGCTTGTGAATGGCTATACTGACACCCCTGCTATCAGAGCTATGTGTACTGTGAAACCATTGTGAAAATTTTTTGGGGGTGGGAGATTAGGTATCTTACCAGACCGGAAGTGGGTCTCTTGGAAGAATGCAATGGAAACTTTGTCTTTCTGCAGTAGAGATAGGACCTGGGATCTCTTGCATGGCTTTTTCAGACCTCTGACGTTGAAGGAAGATATTATGATGGAAGCCATCTTGAGACAGTAGTCGCCATGAAGACCAGTCGAGTATGGAAGAGGGAAGAAACAAAGCGTTAAATGTAGCAGCCAAAAGAATAATCTAGTAAATGGTGGCTCTACAGAGCACCAGATGTGGAGGAGATCCTTTTTCATAACGGCGTTCGGCCGAGATACATCAGGCGGGGGGTCTCGTAGAGCCCTTGAGGGCCAGAAGGAGGCCATCCGGGGACAAGGGTAGTAAACCAGAATAAACGCTGGCTAAACCCCAGCTTCTGAGGGGGGGGGGGTGGAGGGATAATAAACCATGGAACTGTAACGATAACAAGGTCCCAAGGAGAACACGGAAGATAGAGTCTCGCTCGCATTGTATCGAGGGACATCATCAGAATATCATCAGTGGCCACAGGCGGGGTGACCGTGAGGTGATGTGCCCTTGGAGAGGGCCGCAAAGCTTAGAGGAAATCCTGAAAGTACCGTGCGCTCTCAACGATGTGGAGGAAGTCCAGAGGTTCCGACCGGGTCTGTCCCCTTTACCCAAGGAGACAAGGTTCCACTGATCCGCACTTGGAGGCGAGGGTATATTCCGTCGGCGGCTGCGATTTTCCTGATCTTCAATGCGAAGAAGGACGTCATTGAGCAGGTCATTATGCGGGCTTTATAATCGGAGGTGTCAGACGCACTTCCCGCTACCGAATATTCCTCTGCCTCAGAATGCTGAGGTGCCCTCTGCGCCATCTTGGGAGTCTCAGCCATTCGATTCCTGGGCTGCTTTCTTAGGAATTGCTCCATACCTGGCTGTTTGGAGCGGACCGGGTAGGTTCTGCAGGGTCCTTGGTGCGATCTCTTCCCACTTTGCCCATTTGTGCAGGTAAAAGGTGCTTTTGAAGGTGTTAAACGCCAGTTAGGTGGAGGAGCTCAGTGACAGGCAGCCATTCAGCTAAGCGGCCAAGCTCCGCCCCTATAGTAGTTATATTCTTGTACATAGGAGCAGCATTATAGTAGTTATATTCCTGTACAAAGGAGCAGTATTATAGTAGTAATATTCTTGTACATAGGAGAAGTATTATAGTAGTTATATTCTTGTACATAGTAGCAGTATTATAGTAGTTATATTCTTGTACATAGGAGCAGTATTATAGTAGTTATATTCTTGTACATAGGAGCAGTATTATAGTAGTTATATTCTTGTACATAGGAGCAGCATTATAGTAGTTATATTCTTGTACATAGGAGCAGTATTATAGTAGTTATATTATTGTACATAGGAGCAGTATTATAGTAGTTATATTCTTGTACATAGGAGCAGAATTATAGTAGTTATATTCTTGTACATAGGAGGCAGTATTATAGTAGTTATATTCTTGTACATAGGAGAAGTCTTATAGTAGTTATATTCCTGTACATAGGAGCAGTATTATAGTAGTTATAGTCTTGTACATATGAGCAGTATTATAGTAATTATATTCTTGGTGCCTGTGAAGGTGACATTCCTTTCACATTGTGGTTTCTTACTGTTTTGATTTTCATCTTATAAAAAAAAAAATATATAAAAAATAACTTAATTATTCCTATATTTTCGGCTTGTGTTGTTCCAGGTGTATGTTATTTTAGGTGTGTCTCTCAATACACAGAATTTGTCTCCATTAAATTCCTTTTTGCAAATCTTTCTTTGTATGTAACCACAATAGTGTCCATTGTGTGTATGGATAACACCGCTCCGCATTCTCCTCCAGTCTCACAGCTAATAAGATAATAATAATAATATTTCTGCTTCTTTTTAATTAAATCATCTTGTATGTAGCATGCACAGAACTTGCCTCCAAGCCCAACACTGTCCTTTCCCTGATTCCTATTCCCTAAACTATAACGTGAAGAGTGTGCTGGATAATCTGAGACTATCATCAGATTTCCTCAACTTGGAATTTTGATAATGGCTCTAATGTGTTATAAGAACATGGATAGGGGTTTTCAAGCCCACTTGCCCCCACAGATCCCACCACTGACTTCCTATTGTCAGTCCATATAATGCTGCAGAATAGTGTAAAGATAATATTGCAGAACACATAATAGTACCATACGGTGTCCAAAATATGTAGCCAAATAATACTCCCACATAACACTGCAAGTCAGTTTCCAAATTATAAGACCACGTGATACTTAAATATATTTTAACTACTGTAGGTCTAGTTGGGCAACTAAGACTGATTTATTATTCAGTTTGATAAAAGTGGCTAATTGTGCCAGAAAGATGGTGAACAGTGATGGTGGAGACTAAGTGCGAAGCAGATAGATTAAGGAAACGTAAGAGACCTTTACCGACAATGACCCAGGAACAAAACCACCGGCTAAATGTTGTATTCAGAGTCTGGTTTGGAAATGGAATCAAACATGAAGAAACTGAGACCTCCATCAATCAGGACGGCTGAAGTTGTGCATGAAATTCAGCAGCAGATTGCAAGTAACCCCCAAAAATCAACTTGAAAACTGTCTCAGCAAGTCGGTGTATCAGGAACGAGGTGCCAGCGACAGCGGAACTCTCTGAACCTGAAACCGTACCGAATAACGTGAGTGCAGGAACTGAGAGAGTCCGACAAAGCTAAACATGGAAATGACTGGACTTGGTGCTGACTGTGATCCTGACAGAGATTTGGACCCATTGCTGGACTTTATGACGGATGAAGCTTTGTTTCGTTGATCAGGTCACATAAATTCCCAGAATATGAGGTACTGGTCCTCTGAAAATCTCCATCTGACTCACGAAACAACACTTTACGAAAGGAAAACTGGCGTTTGGTGCTCAGTGTCAGGAACATGCACTTAATTTTCTTCAAATCAGCTGTGAATCCCGCAATTTACATGGACGTCTGTGAAGAGTTTTACAAACAACTAATACCAGAAGAAAAAATGTCCTGCTCCAGAAGGTGGGACAACATGCCGCACCTCACGGAGCTCACTGGACAGGCTCATGAACTGTTTACAGAGGAGCGAACTGAGGGGTTAGGGCCACCACATTCCCCAGACTTGTCCACATGAGAACAGAAAGTGTCCACTAACGATCCCATCCCCTGGAGAAACTCAAGGAGAACATCATAAACACCATCCGCAGCATCACAAGCAGTATCCGCCGACGGAATGTGACCTGCCGAAAGGTGTAGAGAGCGGAACGGGGACCACTCTCAGCATCTTCTGTGACTTGTGGGTAATAAAGAAAAGCAAACAACTCGCACACTCATCTTGGCACACTATCGCTGGAGGCGGCTACTTTCTCGTGGGCCACCCTGTATGTTCTAAAACCCATGCTTTATAATCTGTAATGTATAACCTACAGCCCATACTTTATAATCTATAGTTTATAATGAATAATCTTCATCCTCCTCTATAATCTGCCTTTGGTATCTGCTTGCTTGAACTTTAGATGATTGCTTCAGTTTGAATTAATTAGGGACATGATTCATATGGGTGGAAAGTTTGAAGATGGCTCAGAGCATTACTTAAAATACCCGTAATTTGCCGTTAGGTTAAACTCTCTTATGCTAAGCGCCAATTAGTAACGGGAATCCTGTTATACCTGGCGCGTCTTTGCCTGACTTCACATGTTAAGTAGTCGATGCTCTCCTGGTCTAGAATAAGACACTGTTCAGACAGACCATCAGTTAGTGCAATGTATATTATGTTTTTCCTTGGAAGAGGGTCTGCAAATGAGCTCTTAGTAAGCTCTACCTCTAAAGCCACCAGATGTAAGGCAGCTATCCTAAAAATCAATATTCAGCATTTTAAACAGGCCTTCAGACATGATGGCTAATAATTAAGCCAGCATCTCATCTGCAGACAGTTTCAGGGTGATTGACTCTCATTAGTGCAGAGCAGAGAATACTGGCTTAAAGGGATTCTGTCACCTCCCCTAAGCCAAAAAACGATGTTAAAGCAGCCATGAAGCACAGCTTACCTGGATTAGGCTGTGCTCTTTTATCTTGCAATCCGTCCAGCAGTTACTGCAAAAAACGACTTTTATTCATATGCAAATGTGTCCTGAAGGTGCCCAGAGGGGCGTTTTGTTCCCCTTAGTGAGCCCAGTACCGCCCCTCTTACAGTGCCCAGCCCGCCTTCCTTGCACTGTCTATCCGCCCCCAGCCTGCCACAGCCTCTCCTCCCCCTCCCTCACGCCGAACGAACTTTTGCACAGGCGCAGTACCCACTGAGGGCTGCGTCTGTGCGATCAGCAGGAGACTGAGGGCAGGAGCTTCATCCTCGTCACTGGGCATGCGCCGAGCCCAGTGGCGTCCGATGCTCGCTCTTCCCTGCTGACTGAGCGAAAGTTCGTTCGGCGTGAGGGAGGGGGAGGAGAGGGAGGAGAGGCTGGGGCAGGCTGGGGGCGGTTAGACAGTGCAAGGAACAAAACGCCCCTCTGGGCACCTTCAGGACACATTTGCATATGAATAAAAGTCGTTTTTTGCAGTAACTGCTGGACGGATTGCAAGATAAAAGAGCACAGCCTAATCCAGGTAAGCTGTGCTTCATGGCTGCTTTAAAATCGTTTTTTGGCTTAGGGGAGGTGACAGAATCCCTTTAACTGGGTGAGAGGCCTAAATCAGAATTTGGGGAATATCTCCTTATGCAGATGCATTAAACAGCTTGAGGAGTCTTATAGGCCATACATGCTCCTCTGGAATTCTGGGAAGAAGGGATGCAAATGAGCTATTAACAAGCTCTGCCTCTGATGCCACCAGATGTAAGTCAATGTTCGACCCTTTAAATAGGCCTTGAAACATGACTTGAATAATAAATAAGCCAGCACCAGTTAAGCCAGTCCTCTCTGCTCTGCACTGATGATGGGCAATAACCCTAAAACAGCTGTCTGCAGATGAGAGGCTGGCTTATTTATTATCTAAGTCATATCTTAAGGCCCATTAAAAGGTTGAACATTGACTAATAGGATAGCTTCCCTACATCTGCTGGCATCAGAGGCAGAGCTTGTCAAGAGATCATCTGCGTACCCTCTTCCCAGAATTCTAGAGGAGCATTGCCTGGCCTATTAGACGCCACACCATTTTTTCTGACATTTTCATAGCTTTTCCATTGTGGCTGTTTTCTCGCTATTTTGCTTATTTTCAGACAATAATGCAGAAAAAACTATCTAGGCCTCCACCTCCTGGTTCTGGCTTGACATACAGGAAATGCCAGGCCCGGCCTTATCAGACAATCACTGGCGGAGATGGGTCACTGCTGCAGACAGTGATTGGCTGGGCAGGGGTGGTCCGTCAAAGAGGCGAGGTGAGGCGACCGCCTCAGGCAGCACCAGGTAGGGACAAGTGGGGGACAGCGGGAAGGCCTTGGGCAATGCGTGCTTTCATTGTGGAAGCGTTCATCTCTGCATATTGAACAGTATCACTATATTAACCAGTATATTTTGTAGCACTTTATGTTATGTTTTCCAAGTACGTCTTTAACTGTAAGAGTGGAGGGATGGGGTTAGGTTGAGAATTTGGCATGGTCAGGGCGTCATTTCAGTTTTTGCCTCAGGCAGCAGAAAGGCTAGATGAGCTGAGAACAGCGGGGCTCAGAGCAGGAACAGCAGGGGTGCGGAATTGGTGAAGGTGGGCTGCTAAAGTGGAGGTTGTAAGTCTCTTCAAGATTGGAGCATGCACCATAGAGGCAGCAACTGCATTTGGCCCCCTGACAAAGGGGCCCAGCTGACCTTTCTCCATGATCAGTGTGAGTCTACCCAGAAACTCCTCCAGGATATTCCGGGAGAGTTGGTATATATGGCATAAATGTCCCCGAGGTCACATCTTGTTTTGGTGAACATTTTCAAAAACTGCCGCACAGAAGCACATAACCCAATGTGGACCCAGCCCCACTCAAACAGCTGATGCTCTTGTTACAGTGTAACAGTGTACATAATCTTCTGTGAGATAAACACTTCAGCAGCACAAATGTCTCTCCTATCCTGAACTCCGGGATCATAGTGCCGACCTGCACTGTCACATTGTAACAAGCTACTGCTGTGTAGATCAGATACATTTCAGGTTTAATCAGTAAAACCCTTAGTCAAATATCAGCGCTCAGCACAAGCGTGCAAACAATAAAATCTACAAACAGACCAACAAATCGCCAAACAACTTCAAACAAGTCACTTAATTGTTGGGAAAGTCACTTACCTTCACTTGACGTAAAGTAGCACAGATCATTCATGCACTTGGAGGGCCCAGATTTAGGGTGGCCCCAACGCTACTCTGGGTCCTCCAAACACCGTCATGTTGCTACTCTCTGGAAGGGATGGTAAGGCGTGGGCAATAAGTCCAGAGAGTCAGGGTCTGCAGTAAACCAGTGTGCTTCTTTACTGGAGGAATTCAGGTGCAAAACATTACAGGCAGTGCACTGAGCTGGCTTCTTCAGTCTCTTCCCTGGTGGAAGTTTGATGCTGAGGAAAAGCCTGAGCTAGCTGTCCCTCTCTCTAAGAAGGCTGGTACCCTGGCCAAAGGATGATGACCCATGGTCTGTGGCTCAGCATCTCAACATCTTCTGGTCACTCACGCAGTCTGTCCGAGTCTCTCCTACTTAACACCGGTCCCTAACTGCAGACAACTAGGGGCTCTGACTGCTCTCTTTATATACAGTTTCTAGCTAAACTAGAATGTTCTAGTGGGAGGGGTGGAGCGGAGAAGCACAGCCTAAACAGAACCAATGTTGCAACTTCAGTCTGTCATAGACTTGTATAAAGCTTCAATACAAGTCTATGGGAATGGCAAAGCAGTTTTTCCAGACATAAATAGACATAAAAACTGACAGCCAGGTCAGTGTGTCTGTTTTTTTCCTTCAAAAACTTTGCATAGGTAGAAAGTCATAAACTCTTTCAGTATCAGCTGTCTGTGCATTAACCCTTTCCACAGTGCAGTGCAGCTATCATGTAATAACTGCAAACAAACAGGATATATTACAATAAACATATAACTGCATTTCAACATTATGAAGCAGAATAAGTGCAAACAACAGCATAAGGCTACTTTCACACTAGCGTTCGATCGGATCCGTTCTGAACGGATCCGATCATATTAATGCAGACGGAGGCTCCGTTCAGTACGGATCCGTCTGCATTAATAACTTAGAAAAAATTCTAAGTGTGAAAGTAGCCTGAGCGGATCCGTTCAGACTTTCAATGTAAAGTCAATGGGGGACAGATCCGCTTGAAGATTGAGCCATATGGTGACATCTTCAAGCGGATCCGTTCCCATTGACTTACATTGTAAGTCTGAACGGATCCGCTCGCCTCCGCACGGCCAGGCGGACAGCTGAACGCTGCAAGCAGCGCTCAGCTGTCCGCCTGTCCGTGCGGAGGCGAGCGGAGCGGAGGCTGAACGCCGCCAGACTGATGCAGTCTGAGCGGATCCGCTCCATTCAGACTGCATCAGGGCTGGACGGAGGCGTTCGGGTCCGCTCGTGAGCTCCTTCAAACGGAGCTCACGAACGGACCTATGAACGCTAGTGTGAAAGTAGCCTAAATCACAGTGCAAGTTAACCCTTCAAAGTGCAATAAAATAGCAAGTTGATAGCTTTGCATGGTAGCAATGAGGGCAAAAAGTCTACAAATGTCAAGAGTCAAGGTACCGTTCCTCCAGGGTACTACACACTGATGTGAAGTACTGTCTGGGACCTGTAGTTCCACGGACTCTTCCTTTCCGGCTCCTGGAGGCAGCGGCGATTCAGTTTTTCCTAGTTAGAAAATCTCAGAGGAGCCATGTCCAGGAATCTGGATAACATAACAGGTTTCTAATTGTGAAGTATGTTAGACCCGAATTAAGTAAAAAAAAATAAAAATAGGATCTTATGTTCGAACAAACTCACAACTTGCCCAGAAGAAACCCTGGGTCAGGCAACTTTACCAGGCATGCAGCTGTGTTTATGCTTATATCAATGTGTCTTGCACAACCACATACCTCCCAACTGCTGGCTGTCCCACAGACCTGGGAGGGTCAAGGCATTTAGGATGCAGAGACAGTTGATTGTCGGCGCTCCCCAGCAGGCGCAGTGCGGTCACACATGGCGCTGCTCAGCCGTGTAGGAGGAGCGCGCAGGCCTGGGAATCAGCCTGTGTGACCGAATTGTGCCTGCTGGGGAGCACAGGATGTCTCCAATCATTTGGGAACAGCCTAGGTGAGTTTTTTTTTTACATTTTATTAACAGAGGTAGCACTACTGAAAAGGGGGCATAACTATGTGGGCATATCTACAGTGAAAGGGGCACAATGTGGGCATAACTATTGCATTGGCATAACTAATGTTAGGGGGTACAATGTGGGCATAACTAATGTGAGGGGCACAATGTGGGCATAAATACTGTGTTGGCATAACTACTGTGAGGGGGCACAATGTAGATATTACTACTGTAAGGAGCGCATTGTAGATATAACCTGTGTGGGCGCACTAAGGGGCGTGTATATATATGGTTTGGGAGGAGTTAGAGGCGTGGCTTAGTATTAAACCATTTGCCGCTATTGTCCCTCTTTGTGATTTTCACACGTTGGGAGACACATAAACATGGTGTTTCCGGGTACATAACATCCCCTTTTTTACCTAATTCTGGTGTGACATACTTCACTATCGGAAACCTGTCATTACTATCCGGATTCCTGGATGTGGCTCTCCCGAGATCCTGTGAATGGGGATAAGTTTGGTGCCACCTTGAAGACCTGGATAGAGGAGAGAGAGTCCGGGAAACTCTGTGACCTTCACTGTCATCTACTCCAGTAGTGTATAGACCCACACTGAGTGCCTAGAGTACGATTTTGTATACGTTTCAGCCTTTGAATGCAAATAATGGTTTATATTCACTGACAAGAAGGGATCTTGCGCTGAAGCATAAAGTCAATTAGAACTTTTCACGATACAATGATTATGTTTTATTTACATGAGGATGGACACCGGCCCTTTAAATCCATGATTTTATCACAGGACACATTATTTCTTGGGATCATGTTATCGGCTCCTTCTCCCGCTCAGATCATTGATTCATGAGATTCTGCTGGGAGTTTTCCTTCTGAATTCCGATGAATGAGGCGCAGAAGACAAGGGGCGATATTGACGTCCAGCGGCCGCAGGCGAGGGATACGCTGGAGAATAGATGCCACAAATCTCCGCTTTCAATCATCTGTGGCCATAAATTAAAGGAAAGTGACAAGTGGCAGACAATGGCTGTTATCTCTCCCGGCCGGAGCCCATACGGTTACATTGTGTCCGCGCTGACACTTCTATCTGGAGCTCGTCTTAGTGCTGCCCACATCCCCTCCGGAGAATGCATTGTGAAAGCTTCTCCTTGTTAGCACTTTTCTATTGGTGATTCCGTGTGACACAGAAGAATATTCTACACATAGAAATGTAAGGCCCATGTATATGAAGCGCCGCCGAGCCGCAGCTACCAGACGTCCCTGTAAGTAATACGTTTCTAAATCCAAAACAATAAAATCAGATTTATACCTAAAAAGTCAGAATTATGTGAAAAATACAATTTTAACTTTCATAACTTTCTTTCTAAAAATGTTAAATTCAAAAAAATGTTTTCCCCTTGATTTACAACTTTTTCCTGAATTACGACTTTTTTCATAATTCTAATTTCTGTAATCTCATAATTTATATTTTTCCTAAAATGATTAAATTTTTTATGTTTTATATTATTTTTTCCTCACAAGGTTTAATTTTATTAGCATTATATTACCAATGAATTAATTTATGATTTTGTGCATTCTTTTTTTCACTCTTAGATCGGATACAAAGCTCCGTATCCCCTCCACACTTATTGAGTGACATGAAAGAATTTTCTTAGCTTGAAGGCACCACTAGGGGGAGCTCACTGTATGCAGATGCTCCTAGTGATTGCTGCAATAAATCCTTCTTAAGTAAGCTCCCCCTAGTGGTGACAGCAGGCAGCCAGAATTATATTATATAACTCTGTGTCTATGCAGGAGATTTCCCTTGGAGCTCTGTATGAGAAAAATATAAGACATTTATCAGCACAGAATTGTAAACGTCCCTATATTCACAAGGTCAGTCAGGAACACAAATCTCTCTCTTGTCTCGATAATTTGTTACAGTGTATCAGCATGGAGTCTAGAGGATTGTCTAGACTGTATACAACTGTAACAAACTCTCAGCTGGGAGAATTACAATGTCTGTTCAGATTTTCAGCCTCTGCATGGAAATAAAAATGTTCCCATTTACTGACAGTAAGCAGAGACCTTTAAAAAGAACATGCACTGAAACCCCAAGTACATTGGAAAGTTTCAGAACTTTCCATTATACAGGCTGAACGGATGGACGGATGTCTTTTTTTGGCCTAAAAAACGATTACACCTTCCTTGCAGAAAACTGTGGAGTCCCTTTAAGCGCTGTATGACACCACAGATTCTGCACTGCTGCATATTTTGGGTTGGAGCTATAGAGCCCCATTATTTAGTAGCACTTCTCTCTAAAATGTTGGATTTCTACAGTCATGAGAAAAACAATGTAATTCTTCTTTGAAGTCTATGGTTTTACCAATCAAGACATAATAGAAAAACATCTGATCTCTAGACGGTCTTAAAGGGGTTCTGCAGTTTATTTATACTGATGATCTATCCTCTGGATAGATCATCAGCATCTGACCGGCGGGGCTCCGAGACCCAGGGCCCCCGCAAATCAGCTGTTTGAGAATGCAGCGGCGCTGGCAGTAGCTCTGCTGCCTTCTCGCTGTTTGACAGAAGAAGGGCTCCCACCTGTAGGGCAGGAGAGCGCTGGGGTTGGAGAAGTAGGTACAGCCCCTGTTTAAAGGTGCCGCAAGCCATTAACAATGAAGAAGCACTATACAGTGCGGTCTTCATTATTAAATGCAGCTCCGTGTGGCCTGAGCAAACCTAAAGACTTCTGGAACAATGTTCTTTAGACAAATAAGACCAAAGTGATGTTTGGCCATAATGTACAGTGCCACAAACCGGCGTATCGGCACTCCACCTCATATACAGTGCTGGAGCGGGGGATGGTTTCGGCTTGTTTTGCAGCCACATGACCTGGGCACTTTGTAGTGATTGAGTCAACCATGAACTCCTCTGTATAGCAACGTATTCTAGACTCAAATGTGAGGCCATCTACAGCAGAATGGCTGAAAAATATAATAAATCAAGGTGCTGCAATGGCCCAGTCGGACCTCAACCCAATAAAAATGTGAAGGGACCTTAAGAGAGCTGTGCAGAAATGAACGTCCCCAAACCTCAATGAACTGAAGCAACGATGTAGAGATGAGTGATCCAGAACTCCTCCACGATGTGACAGACTGATGAAGTCACACAGAAAACCATGACTTCCAGTTATTGCTGATACAGCTATGGATTCATGGGGGGCACTTACTTTTTCACACATGGCTTTTCCATTTTAGCTTCATTTGAATAAACAATGACGCGGTGGAATCTGCTGTGGTTCATCTGAGGTTGGATTTCCCTAATTATTGTAAAATTACATAAAACACAGAGAATTAAGAATTGTTGGACTTTGTTTATGATACAATGTATCTGTCAGATCCAGGGACAATTGGGCTAAAAGTAGATGCAAATTTTATAGGAGAGAGGTTGTGGCTGGCGCTGATTTACAGTCACTGAACTCTGCTGCGCCGAGATGTGTCCGCTGACCAGGCACAACTGTGCGGCTGTGTTAGGTGCCCTGGAAGCGTCAGTAATCAAGATCTCTTGCAGAGTCCATGGCACATACAAAGGGCCTCAAACAGCCGGGGGCTTTAGCTATGCATACTTCTCGGTTGCCTGGGCCCAAATCACCAAGCTGTGAGAACAGGCCGGCACGCCCGGCGGATCCCCCGCTCACACGCTTTATCTGTCAGGACTGCTGCTGCTTTACCGCTGCCCATTGTTTGCTTCTCTGATGATTGAGCGTTGCTCACAGAAACCACAGAAGTTGCTTTATTCTGCAGTTTCCGGTTAGTTTTGCAACTGGCGGAAAAAATATATTTCCAAAGAAAACTAAAATCTGATGTAAATGTAGAGGAAATGGCCAATGCTTAAAGGTAGAGATCTGAGGGATTTGGTGCAGTGTGGGTCTCTAGAAGTATCACATGTCATAGGCTTAGATACACAACAGCTTGCCTAACAGTATCTCACAAGATGGCATTAGATACAGCCGCTCATCAGAGGATATCACACGACAGAAAGATACATGGCTCAGCAGACAGTATCACACATGATAGGATTAGATACACAGCTCAGCAGGCAGTATCACACAGGACAGGATTAGATACACGGCTCAGCAGACAGTATCACACATGATAACATAATATACAGCAGATCAGTAGACTGTATCACACATTATAGGATTAGATACAGCAGATCAGCAGACAGTATCACACATTATAGGATTAGATACTGCAGATCAGTAGACTGTATCACACAGTGATAACTCTCTGAGTACAGATAATGTAGCAGATGTCACCTGCAGTCCTATGTAACACCACAGATAACATAGTGATAGCTCTCTGAGTACAGATAATGTAGTAGATGTCACCTGCAGTCCTATGTAACACCACAGATAACACAGTGATAACTCTCTGAGTACAGATAATAAAGTAGATGTCACCTGCAGTCCTATGTAACACCACAGATAACACAGTGATAACTCTCTGTGTACAGATAATATAGTAGATGTCACCTGCAGTCCTATGTAACACCACAGATAACACAGTGATTACTCTCTGAGTACAGATAATGTAGCAATGTCACCTGCAGTCCTATGTAACTCCACAGATAACTCAGTGATAACTCTCTGAGTATCGATAATGTAGTAGATGTCACCCGCAGTCCTATGTAACACCATAGATAACACAGTGATAACACTCTGAGTACAGATAATGTAGTAGATGTCACCTGCAGCCCTATGTAACACCACAGATAACACAGTGATCACTCTCTGGGTACAGATAATGTAGTAGATGTCACCTGCAGTCCTATGCAACACCACAGATAACACAGTGATAACTCTCTTAGTACAGATAATGTAGTAGATGTCACCTGCAGTCCTATGTAACACCACAGATAACACAGTGATAACTCTATGAGTACAGATAATGTAGTGGATGTCACCTGCAGTCCTATGTAATTCACCAAGGGGGTACATGATTGGGGGGTCCCACCTGAGTCACCTCAGTCAGCTGAGGGCCGATGCTGACTCAACCTAACATTCATTTCTGCTAGCTGTCTCTTCTCAGGCAGTTCCAGACGCCGTTCTGTCGGGTTCCTAGTATTTGAGCACAAAACACATATGGCCGTCTGAATGAGCCATGCTGATTGGCTGAGGCTTAGCCAACCAGTGTTAAGCTTATACTGTCTGCAGACTTTCTTTGCAGATCTCGAGGGCCGCCCCCCGGCAGCAGGTTAGTGTGCGTTGCTCCGCCTCTGTCTCCGCCCCTCACATGCTGTCTCATTCTGCTCACTCTCAATGAGACAGCGCAGAAGAGGCAGCGCCGCTGCGGGACATTATAGCCAAGTAGCATGCCTTCAGAGCTGTGAATCCCAGGAGGCAGGCGGCCACCATGGTGATGAGAGGGACCAAAGGAGCATCCTCCCGATACAGCACCTCAGGAAATAGCATCACACAAGATAGGATTAGATACTTAGCTCAGCAGACAGTATCACACATGATAGGACTTGTTAGAGACCAGTGGCCTGTGAGAAGATAGAACATGTCCCGTTCTTCCGTCACAGAGGAAAAATTATATTTATGAATTGGGACCAATGGATTTTTAGGACGTTGTCCCCGTTGCCCTATCCCCACTACCATCTGACCTTTAACTCTTGGTAATAGACACTAACATCCCATGGTCTGGTCAGGCCGCTATCAAAAATATCTGCGCCCTACTGAAGCAAATGGTCTGGAAGTCCCTGCTGTGGCCATCAGCTTCCATGTTGAACCCTATTGCATCAGAGGAACGCTGGGACCACAGCGACTGCTGAAATGAGAGGGATAACATGATGTTTATGCAGCCTGTCAACCGGGTCTATGGGGAAGAGGGAACAAAATAATCGGAAATGGAACAATATTGGGAACCAGGTTTGCCCATTGCTGCCTACTAAATAGGGACCATATGACGACTAGTGGGTCAGAACAACAGACCATTTTGGGCCTCCTATTTGACAGCAACCCCTTGGATACAATCTTTGAGAATGTAGCTTTTTACATTAGAAGATGCCATGGACCAGAAGAGAGGCATTCACCACAAGCTGAGATGGCACTTACAGTCCCCATTTATCCTTGTACTAACCCCTATAAGGGCTCCTGTCAATGGATCTTGGCTCTTCGTTATTCTTAAAGTGGTTACTTCAAAAAGCGCCTCTTCATTTGGTTAAAGAAAAGCCATGAGAAGGTCTGGACCAGGAGAGAGAGACGAGTTGGGTCTTCTCATTGCCAAAGGTTAAACTATTGACCCTGGAGCATCCTAATACGTCGTCTTGAGTTTCACCGGTGCTCCTCAAGCACTGATGCTATTGATATATTGGCAGTGCCAGGCCTCATTTTAATTGGCAAGTAGTTGGTGAAGGGCTCTTGTCTATGGGAACTTGGCCTTTCTTTCCCAAAAAGTAAAAATAAGTTGTTACTTTATATAGCCGGCCTGGTGGAGGAGCAGCTCGGGCTGTGAGCAGAGGAGAGGGGTGCTGCTTTGTGAGAAGCTGAGGACAAGCCGGGTCCTTCCATTGAAGTCTTTCTACTGTACAATGTGTTCTTGCCAAACCCCAATCCTTTCAGTGCTCCGAAGACTGGGCAACGCTTCAGGCGTTAGAATACAGTGCACACAGGACTTCCCCCTAGTAAAATAAAAGCATTCAGTGCGTCAGCTGCGAGGCACAATTCTCTGTATGGCAGAGGGGGCAGGAGGGGCTGCCGGGGGCATACATTTCCAATGTCGTTTTTTTTCCCTTTACAATAAGCGCAAATCAGGACAAATCTTTATTGAACGTTTAAGGGTTTTTCTTATGTTAATGGACAAAGGCCTCAGCTGGTTTCATTTCTATTAAGTAAACTTGTTACATTCATTGAGAAAATGGCTGCTGTCTCCCCAAGCGAAACAGTAAACGTAGAGCGAGGCCAGCGAGAAAAAAACAAACAAGATAGGCGCCTCGGCTGGAATATCAATGCGTGTCCTCCTCTGCCCTCTCCTGTCCTCTGAGGCTCAGTTTCCTGCTGATTCTCCGCAGTTTGTCTTAAATTCATTTAATCTCCATCCGTCAACCGAGAATCTTCCATGGCCATAAGTTACCACCCGCGGAAGGCCGAACTGCAGTTTAATAACCCCAAGCAACCTGCGTATAATGAGCGTCTTCTTCATCCCATTTATGGGGCTGCTGTAGGTGCCCTCTGGAGAATTAGGGCTTTGGTTTCCCCCTTCCCCCCACCTCTGCGAGGTGGAGAAATTGAGTACTTGTGAAATTTGCTCTAGACATTAGGTTTTTCTTGATGGATAATGTTGAGTTCAACAGAATATGCCAACAATCTAATGTCTATGGGCACTGGCCAATGGTTGGCAGAGGACTATGCGGGGGAACAAGTGAAGGAGGACAACGGGAGAAACAAGGGTCCAAAAGGTTAGGTTTTAACTTGTTTCTCTTGGAGAGAAAACAGAGGTCACTGACAGCTGCTTCTCCTTCTTCCTATGGTTGGAAATCCATGAACAGGTTGCTGAAACCACATTCACATGCATGGGATTCAGATAAGGTTTAGGTGCAGAATCCAGGCTGAAATACGAAAAAGACTATGTTTACATGACTCCATCCGTCATGTGGAAAAATCCAACACGGAATCCATAGCTGACATCCGTGGAAGACGCTTTGACTTCTGCTCTGGGTTTTCAGCTTCATCCACATTAGATTAAACCGCCGGGTATCCATACAAAATCTGCATCAAGAAGCTACACCTCAAATGCCATATGGAAAAAAATTGAAAATATTCAAACTCTAGAAAAGATGCTCTTTGGTCCAAATGCATAATCTGCCACCAAACCTCCATGTATTGACCAGTCTGAGAAGGATCTATATACAGTTCATGAAAACTATACAGTAGAAAGATTGGAACCCCTGTCTTCCTATAAGGCACCAGCGACCATGTAGAACAGCAACACCTACACTCCCTATAGTGATGATGATGATCAGTTTAGTGAAGGATTTGGAACTAAGGTGCTCAGGGACGATGTCGCTATGAGATTGATGCGTCTGTATTATGGGTGTCAGCTCTGTCTCCATGTGTCCCGGATCCCAGGCGAGGGCTCAGGTTCGGGCTTTGGGCTGATGTCATTAGTCCTCCAAGAAAACAAATAAAGGAGAGCAGACAATGGATTTCTGTTGAGGCACAAGATGCTCGGGGGCAGAAAAGCGGCTGCTGGTCTTCTGCTGGATACAGGCGGAAATCTTTACCGGATGACGGAGGAAGAAGCAACAAGCACATTGACTGGAAGATGTTTATTATGGCAATATCATCTCCATTTCTGGTGAAGAGCAATCTATGTGTGATGAAATGATACAGCCATAACTCCTGCTATTAACCATTTCAGGATAATGTTCTTCAAGAGAGTGACTGACAGAGGTCCTCTGCTCCATACACATCCAATCCGACAGTCCAAGACGATGTAACTGCATCCTGTCACAGCCACCAAACATTGCCAACAGCCTCTGAAACTTTTGGGATAATGCAACTTAATACTGCTGTAAAGCTTAAATCTTCCAGCACTCCCTGCTTGTTCCATGTCCTCATGGAGTTTGCTTTAGTAGACTGCATTCTGGCACGTATGATCTTTACACCAGATACTGTATGCTAACAAGCAGAATACTGAGTGCTGCTCTGGAGTATGATATAGGGGTAAAATCATGGTTAACAATGACCCTAACTGTACACAGTGACTCCACCAGCAGAATAGTGAGTGCATCTCTGGGGTATAATACAGGATGTAACTCAGGATCAGTACAGGATAAGTAATGTATGTACACAATGACTGCACCAGCAGAATAGTGAGTGCAGCTCTGGAGTATAATACAGGATGTAACTCAGGATCAGTACAGGATCAGTAATGTATGTACACAGTGACTGCACCAGCAGAATAGTGAGTGCAGCTCTGGAGTATAATACAGGATGTAACTCAGGATCAGTACAGGATAAGTAATGTATGTACACAGTGATTGCACCAGCAGAATAGTGAGTGCAGCTCTGGGGTATAATACAGAATGTAACTCAGGATCAGTACAGGATAAGTAATGTATGTACACCGTGACTGCACCAGCAGAATAGTGAGTGCAGCTCTGGGGTATAATACAGGATGTAACTCAGGATCAGTACAGGATAAGTAATGTATGTACACAGTGACTGCACCAGCAGAATAGTGAGCGCAGCTCTGGAGTATAATACAGGATGTAACTCAGGATCAGTACAGGATAAGTAATGTATGTACACAGTGACTGCACCAGCAGAATAGTGAGTGCAGCTCTGGAGTATAATACAGGATGTAACTCAGGATCAGTACAGGATAAGTAATGTATGTACACAGTGACTGCACCAGCAGAATATTAGAATATCTTGCAAAAGTCCATGTATTTCAGTAATGCAAATTAAAAGGAATTGCATTAATGCAGCTTAAAATTTGAATTTTGTGAAAAGGTTCAATATTCTCGGCTTAAAGTGTCACACTCTAGTCAGATAATTAGTCCATATCCCCTGAGCAAAGGGGACCTCAAAATTGTGACTTTGGGGTTTCATAAGCTGTAAGCCATAATCATCCAAAATATAACAAATAAAGGCTTGAAATATCTCGCTTTACATGTAATGAGTCACATATGTTAGTTTCACCTTTTAAGTTGCATTACTGAAATAAATGAACTTTGCACGATATTCTAATTTTTCAAGTTTCACCTGTATATTATTAGTACCCTGATTCTACTGTACTAGTGAATCCCCCAGTGTTACTTCCCTACGGGCATACACTGACGAGCAAAAGGGTAACCATTTTTTGAACCTTTGACTTTCAGGCTCCATATTTCACCATCCACTTCAGCTTGGAACGTGAGACTCCCATCATTTTATAGACAATCATCTTGACTTTGGAATAGACGGACGGACTTCATGTCGTATTCTTCCAGCTGTCATGGCCTCACATGATGCGGTTTGTCAATTTTCTTGGCCGAGATACCGCTATCAATGAGCTGGATGACGCTGCTTCTCTCTTCTTGGGAAATCTTCATGGCGGCTCCTGGATTGGAAACAGTGAACTTTCGCTTGGGAATCAACCTCATAAGATACTGAGCTCTTAGGGAATGTGAGGACAGGTTGTAATGTGTAGTTTACAAGAAGAAAAGATTGTTCCACCACCAGGAGCAAAACAGTGACAAGAATTTGCAGAATTAATCAGATGCTAAATAGTCCAATGTATGTATGTATGAGATACCCGGGAGGATTGTCTATAGGATGCTGGGAGTCTCAGGTCCGAAGCTGCAGTGGATGGTGAGATATGGAGCCTGAGAGTCAAACGTTCTAAACATTGTTACCCTTTTGTTCATCAGTGTGTGATGCAGTTAGATTATTACGCGATGCTAGGGCGGCTGGTCACTGTCATGGCCTGCTATTGGCTGCTGCGGCGGCCATGTGCCGATCTGGAGGGACATGGGTGCCGGGGAGCAGGTAAGTATCCTCTAGAGGAGGGACCCTGACATTCTGGGGGTCATTATAAAGAATGGATAACCTCTTTAAGGGTCTTTCAAACATTTTTCCATGTTCTTGACCTGAGGCATTACTTGCAGATCTTGGTCCCCACCTACCATGTACCTTTTATGATACTGGATTCATCTTAAGTGCAGAGGGTCCTTTGGGCCCCTTCAGGCACCAGGGCTGAAGTGTGACTGTTACTTCCGCACCCCCTCCTGTCTTTTGACTAGACTATCCTGTGTTATATCATATTGTAGCAGAGATCTATAAGGGGCCCTTCTGTATATCACACTGTATAATAAACCATTGCTGCAGTGTGATATTAGGGATGATACGTGTACATGGATTGCACTTCCCCTCTGTGTTCCAGTGAATGCACCATTGTGTTTCTGGGTCACCAGTCTCCTCCATTATCTATTTGCTGAAATGATACAAGTTGGGAAGGAAACACGCAGCCGCAGCGTAAATGTTACAGTCCTCAGTATTCTCTGGGAAATTCTCACTGGGATAATTGTAACGATTGGACCTGTCCATAGTCACATTCCCATGAATCCCTAATAATCTTACCCAACAATGCCAACGTTTACCCATTGCCAAGGGCCCGATATTTCAGCCCCGGTGCAGGGCTGCAGAACTTACACTAAAAACGTCATTGATATATTATATATGTCATTGTTATTAAAGAGGAACTCCATTTTCAGTCTCTTTTCCTGCACTTCTCCCAGGCTGCATCTACATTAATTCGTAGAAACGAGCTACCTCCTGCCTCTCTGTGTCACCGCATTCTTTGTTTCTATGTGATTCCTCATCATTTTTAAGTTTAAATAGGTTCTCTGGCATTTAGATACTAATTATCTATCCTCAGTATGGGTCATCAATATCAGATCAGTGGGGGTCCGCACACCTGCTGATCAACTGTATGAAGAGGCCGCAGTCCCCTCGTTATTGCTGTGACGTCATGTTCCTATGTCTTATGGCCCAGGAAAAAGGGGCTGATCTGCGATACCAAGCCTAGCCGCTATACAATGGAGGCGCTGTGCTTGGTAAGCTGTGAGGAGGCAGCGGCACTTACAGGATCTTCGGTGAGCACGACGGTTTCTACAAAGGCTGATTAGTGGAGTCGTGGGCGTCGGACCATCTCTTGTGGATGACCTATCCGGAGGATAGACCGTTATGAAAATCCCAAACAACCTCTTTAACACTCTGGGTTGATTAATTTCTTTTTTACATCTTTGGTGAGACTGATGAAGACCTCAAAATCCCCTGCAGTGCCATAGCGTTACATGATAAAATGCAGCCACCACTGGGGGGAGCTCAGGAGCTGACTGTATACAGTGAATTACTATGTGCTGCTGATAGATTTATTTTTTACACTGAGCAAACTCTCAAGCTTCTTTTCAGCTTCAAATGTACTGTATATGACAATGTTTCTATTCACTGACAGGAAACAGCAATCATGAAAATGGCGGCTCCTTTCTACTATGATCACGTTTTATTGACTGAAGGAGAAAAAAGAAGAGAGGAGGCAGCGCCTTGTGTGTGGAACCTTACAGTACTTGGTTTTAGAAAATGCACTGATTATGCTTACCAAATGGGGTTGTGATGGGTCACAACGCCTCCGAATCGTTTTGCTGGATAATTACCTGTCCAGTTCACGGGAGGAGAAACTGCATCTGCTGCCCCTGGTCTGTATCCCTTGCTGTAACAACGGTTATCGGGGTAAAATACATACAATAAAACAGAAAAAAAATATTTTTTCAAACCATTCTAGGTGGCGCTGATGCAGGAAAAATTCATTACTCCAAAGATACCAGTAAAGGTAATCTTTTATTCAAGAGTGTCTACGCGTTTCGGGAGTGTTCTGCCCCCGAAACGCGTAGAAACTCTTGAATAAAAGATTACCTTTACTGGTATCTTTGGAGTAATGAATTTTTCCTGCATCAGCGCTACCTAGTAGGGTTTGAGAAAATATATTTTTTTTCCGTTTTATTGTTCTATTGACTAAAGGAGGCTGGTGGATCCGTGCTCCTGTACTACATCCCCAGCAGATAGGCTTCCTGGCCGTCAGCCTCCTGGCCGGTGATAATAGGAGCTGCCATTCCCATCCAGCTCCTAATTGCTGTTTTCAAGGGCCATCGAGGTGTAAAATTACGGTTATCAATACTTCAGCTTGTGTGTTGACCATAATGGGTGGATCAAGTCTCGGCACGTTCAGCTTATCTACTGATCCGTTGTGTTCCTTTCTGTCCTATTTTCTTGGTGGCAAACAAGTAACTTGGCAACAGAGTCAACATCAACAGTGGCCGATGGAGCTGTTAATCTCCATGAGAGTGACAGCTTAAGACCCAGGCTTTTCATCCCAGTCCTTGGCTCTGCAGGTCCCGGGACTGTCCAATGATTTCACATGACTCCAACCTGCTTTCTCTGTTTTCTCTGGTTTTGGAAAAGTTGGGTGACAACAAATATGCAAGGGCAGTCCCTAGTGGTTGTCATGAAGATGCGCGGTAATGGACTGGAGAAGAGGAAATGACTTGATCACTGCTCAGGATCCATCCATTCAGCAGCTCATAGAAGATAATGGGATCCTTTTTGCCCCAGTGTAACAATAAAAGTAAGTAACGTCACGAGTGAAGCGTCCAGCAATCCACGAAGATGCCAGTGACTGGAGACCACATCCGGAAAATGCACAATGGCAAAAAGTAAAGCTGCCCCTCCTCCATATCACCAGCATTTAGTACTGCATCATATCAAAGTGCCCCTAGTGTTTGACATAATCCAATAGTACATGCAGAGATAATGTCCTTTGCAATACGTTGTATTAAAGACACCTCTTCCCCTGCACCTGGATACTGCACTATGTGTAACTGTCCAGAATCTCTGCACTCACTGAAAAACCAGGAGGACTATGAGGCCTGACAGGGCCGGACCTTCTCACTGTGGGAGGGAGCAGGAGATATGCACAGACATAAACATACATTGACTTTCCTGCTGCACAGATTTTCTATTAGACTACATGAAGCTAGTGGTTGAGAGCAGCACTGCCAAGTCTTTTTAGTATAGATTCTTAGTTATAATGTCCGAAACCCTCTGCTGCTGTGTCTGTGTACAGGGATGGGGTTTGGCCGGTATTTGCTGACAGATCACAGTATTGGGACTCACCCACGACACAGATTGGGACCCTGGTTCATTAGAAGCCGGCATGGAATTGTGGGCTGGGGGTGCAGTGCTCGTGAGTGCGGGAGAACATCATGCCAGCTAGAACCTGGCAGAAATGATAATGAGATGGATCCTGCAGGGCCAGGACGATGGGTAGGTGAAGGAAATGAATATTAGATGGTGACTAAAATAATAGATGGCGGAGGTGCAGTAGACATGTAACTGCTGCTGCCAGTGATTGGGAAGTGAGGAGTTTACAAAAACTCCATGGTTGAATAATCCCCAATCATTTTGGATTTTGATCTGGGGTCTGAATCTATATTGGGGTCTGGTCTGGGGTTTGATGCTTACAGCTTTCTTCGGGGCCATAGTTTTCTAGTTCTGTATCTGCGTTCTGAGGCATATTTTGGCAGCACAGTATTTGAGGTCATTGGGCAGTAACGTGGGCACATGGGGCAGTGTTAAAGGGGCATCTGGATATAGGGTTTATTTGCTATAGAGAGTGGGGATGAATGGCACAAGCAATGACTCAAAGACAGTGGTATAATCTGAATCTCCTGCTCCCTAATGCAAAATCTGTAACAGTCCCATCTACCATGTGCTATTAATACTGGCGTCTTCTTATATGGCAGAGGGGGCTGCGCAGTAAAGTCTTCTGGAGAAACTGCCATGATGTTTTGGACCAGGGGCCATAGAACCTACAGGGAAATTTTGTGGTGGGCCGATGCCCAGGGATCTGCCAAGTCCTCCTCATGGCCACCAGCCACATACATAACAATCTGATGCTCTCAGCATTTATTAATGGCACCTATGCACCTGGCCAGAGGCCGCAGGTGCCCTCCTGAATTAGGATCCATTCACACGTCCGTAGTGTATTGTAGATCCGCAAATTGCGGATCCGCAATACACCCGGCCAGCACCCTCCATAGAACTGCTGTGCTGTCTGCATCTTTTCTGTCTCCATAAAGAATGAATGGGTCCGCACCCTTTCCGCAAAATTGCAGAATGGATGCGGACCCATTTGTGGACGTGTGAATGGACCTTTAAACTGCATTGCCATCTTCAGGACGATGACAGTTTCATACAGTGCCCCGTCTATTTCTGTTGACCCTGCCTACTTGTATATCTCCTCTTTCTATCAGTTTGGACCCGCCTACAACATGGGGCCACTTTTACGTTTTTTTCCAGGATCGCTTCACGTTCCCAGTCCGCCCCTGGTTTGGACCAAATGGGGAAACTGGAAAGTGAAAAACTCTAATCAGTGGAGACGTCACGAGTGAGACACTGGATCTGCATTTGTTCTGCCTATGACCAATTCTTTTAAAATGTGTCGACATCTCTTAATTAGAAGTAAGGTCACTTTAAATAGTTTTGGGGGTGCAATTTACCTATTCTGCACCACAATGCCTTGTCCAAGCCCTGCAGAGGCGTAAAATTGTTAAAATCTGGATGATACATTCACACATGTGGAGATGGCCGAGAACACCAGATATAATTGTTCACGCATTTCAGTTTTCCACCATTTTAACCTGAAATACAAAGTGTGCGCTGGTCACCAAGATGTTCTAGGTTGTTTCTTATGAAATCGAGGGTAAACTGGTGGAAAACTGAAACGTGTGATTCCTTCCTTCTTGGTACGAGGTCCGGCTTTTCTTCCTGCCATGGCCCTGGTGTTTCCTTTCGGCAGTACCAGTACACGGCGGCAGATGAAGTTGTGGGACTCACTTCTTATAGGGCAGAGGCTGCGACTTCACACGAGCTGGGCCTGAGATTACAACTCCCCTTCTCCTCCTCTATATAAACATCAGTACACATGTTACGCTACAGGCAATGACTGCAGCACAAAGGCAAGAATTTCACAGCAGCTGAAACGCGTTTTAGGAGCTTTTGCCTCCCTCAAATTAAAGCCAAGAGGTGCGATAAATGTGGCCTTTGAAAGAGACTTCACACCTTGTAAATGGGGCAACGGCAGTAAAAGCCAAATACAGACACGGCAGGAAGAAGCGAGGTTCCGTTATGGGACCCAGAGGTGGAACCCTGTAACTGGGCGACGGGGAATTACTGCAGGAGACTGGCGATAAACCTTTATTGACCTGAATAAACTTTGTGAATATATTACTGTATTGTGCTAATGAAGCCTTCCGACCCCCCAGCAGGGAAGGAGTTAAAAAAAACTAAGGCAGAAAGCGATACATTACTATACAACTTGTTACATTTGAACAACGGAGACTCAGCCATTTAAAGGGGCCATCCACTAAAGGTGCTGGTGAGTGGGGTACGGCTGCTGGGACCCTGAGTATTCAGCTTTTAGATAAAACCATCCATCTTTGATGTCTTTTATATAAAATCTTCCAGTCTAAACTCTTAGAAGTGACCCTTCTTCCAAATCCTTTACCAGAGGCATTGCTCTAAGGTGCTGGGGCTCCGTGTAGAGGTGACCATACACATTAGACCCCATTCATACAACCATATTTTAAGCCCGCATCCGATCTGCATTTTTGGTGGCTCGGAGGCGGACCCATTCATTTCAATGGGGCCACAAATAACGCGGACTGCACACCGTGAGCTCTCCGTATCCGTATGTCGGACCACAGAATGCATACAGTGGTGTGAATGTACCTGCAGACTAATGGGCATGGCGACCTTAGAACTCTGGACCTTCTCCTAAGCTCAGCTGATGCCGCCCCACACATTCTAGGGGCCCTAATAAGATGTTCGGACAGTGAGAGCCGATGGATGGTAATAGCAGCCTGACTACACAGCCGAATGGAAACTGACTGTGGGTCGAACTGGGACTAAGAAGCAGCCCTGGCACCCATGCCCCACAGCACGCACTACTGCATATTTTGCATCAGACTCCAGATTAGGCCAAGTGAAAAAAACTGATTACCCCCATCCGGTAAACCATGGGCCCAGCCGGACGGTATAACCGGAGGCCAGTGTCGGTATTGTCCAGCACTTGGACACAATGGTGGAGCAGGGAGCTGTCAGCACCTTTCACCCTGTGACCGATGGTTAGCGCAGGCAGGTGCAATGCAGTGACGTCATTGCACCTGCTTCACTTAACCGTCTGATCTGTTCCAGTGTTTCCAGCGCCCTGTGCTAAACCATCACTCAGAGAGGGAACGCTGGAACAGGGAGCCGACAGATACCACTGTATTCTATGCCATGGGAACCTGGGCCATATGACTATGCACTTTGGGGGCACATAAGTGAGCACTATACAGTATGGGGGGCACAAAAGTGGGCAATATACTATGTGGGGGGCACTATAGAGTGTGGGGGCACATAAGGGGGGCATTATACCGTGTGGGGGGCACTATACAGAGTGGGGGCACATAAGGGGGCATTATACCGTGTGGGGGGCACTATACAGTGTGTGGGGCACATAAATAGGTATTATACTGTGTGGGGGCACATAAGTAGGTATTATACTGTGTGGGGGGCACATAAGGTGGCATTATACTGTGTGGGGGCACATAAGGGGCATTATGTTGTTTAGGGGGCACTATACTGTGTGGCACATAAGGGGGCAATATACTGTGTGAGGGCACATAAAAGTGGACTTATACTGTGTGGGTCGCATAAGGGGAAATTATATTGTGAGGGGCATATAAGGGGAAATGATACTGTGAGGGGCATATAAGCGGGCATTATACTGTGTGGGGGAACATAAGGGGGCATTATAGTGTCTGTGGGCACATAATGAGGCGTTATATTGTGTATGGGGGCACTATATAGTGTGATTGGCACAAAGTGGGGAATTATACTGTATGAGGGGCACATAAGGAGGCAATATACTGTGTGTGGGGGCACATAATGGGGCATTATACTGTGTGCGGGGCACCTAAGGGGCATTATACTGTGTGAGGGGCACATAAGGAGGCAATATACTGTGTGTGGGGGCACATAATGGGGCATTATACTGTGTGCGGGGCACCTAAGGGGCATTATACTGTATGAGGGGCACATAAGGAGGCAATATACTGTGTGTGGGGGCACATAATGGGGCATTATACTGTGTGCGGGGCACCTAAGGGGCATTATACTGTGTGAGGGGCACATAAGGTGGCAATATACTGTGTTAGGGGCACCTAAGGGGGCATTATACTCTGCAGGCGCACATAAGGGGGAATTGTACTGTGTGAGAGGTGCATAAGGGGGCAATATACTGTGTTAGGGCACACAAGGTGGCATTATACTGTGTGGGGGCGTTTTTCTGTGCGGAGGCATATAAAGGGGCATTACACAGTGTGGAAAGCACATAAGGAGGCATTATACTGTGTGAGGGCAGAATAATGTAAAAATGCATAAAACACTGTATAAAATGCATTTTATTTTAAAAATGACAGGAACAAATTTGTACAAATGCAGAAAAACTCGAACTATGAAGAAATATTACCCTGTTTTAAAGGATAACTGTCATGTTTTCATAAAAAAATAAAATAAAAATTGGGCATATATTACTGCTGCAGCAGCATTATGCATAAAGCAATCTTTAGTTTCTTCACATACCACTGTTTTCCTTGAGTTTTTCCCTTAGTTACGGCTGTTTGAACATTTACAATATGAGGACCTTCTCAAGATGGCTCCTCTGCCAGTTCTCTGAGGCCAAAACTGCTTTCCCTCACTTCCCATACACACTTGCTGTAGCCAGCAGCTCGCTGCCAGCCAATCAGATAGGATTACTGAGAGACACGCCTCCTCACTCTGAAGCCTAATGCAGGCATGCAGTGTGAAGGACCGCCCCTCTGTCTTCTGTTTACATTAAGTTGGGAGACAGACAAGTCCTAGTAACTGTCTTTTAAGGGGGCAGTGGAAAGGACAGAGGACATTAATGAAAGCTGTTATTATAAGGTCATTACAGATGTTTTGACAATCATTGACAGAATAACTCAGGTATACATGCCGAGCTCTAATAAACTAGCAAATAAAATAAAAATATGACAGTTATCCTTTAAGCACCTACCCCCCAAAACCACACCCTGTTTTTACCATGTGAAGTTGGCCATTATTTTTTGCTGAGAAAGGTGACAACCCTATTCATATACCACTCACACACAGACACTACATAGAGTACACATACACACAATACACTCACACACAGACACTGCATATAGTACACATACACACAATACACTGACACACAGACACTGCATATAGTACACATACACATAATACACTCACACAGAGACACTACATATAGTACACATTCACACAGACACTACACTCACACACAGACACTACACATACACACACTACACTCACACACAGACACTACACATAGTACACATACACACAATGACACTACACATACACACACTACACTCACACACAGACACTACATATAGTACACAGACACACACTACACTCACACACAGACACTACACATAGTACACATACACACTCACACAGACACTACATATAGTACACACACTACACTCACACACAGACACTACACATACACACAGTACACTCACACACTACATATATTACACATACACACACTACACTCACACACAGACACTACACATAGTACACATACACACAATACACTCACACACAGACACTACACATAGTACACATACACATAATACACTCACACAGAGACACTATATATAGTACACAGACACACATTATACTCACATACAGACACTACACTCACACACACACTCGCACACAGATGCTACATATACTACACATACACACACTCACACAGGGCCACATCTGCCATGAGGTGAGATGAGTATCTTGCCTCAAATGGTTGCAATCTTCTGAGGGGACGCCAGTCTATGGCTCCTGTCCGTACCATTCAGCCTCACAGGCTGCAGGCCACTAGACCTGAAGCTTATGAGGCAGTAGAACAGTACAAGAGGTTCAGATGACATCATTGCAACCTGTTGTGACGGGGCTCAGGCAGCGCAATCAAGTAGTCTTGAACGTGTTCTGATGATGTCACTGTGACCACCTGCTCCAGGACACTGAAGCTCAGGCAACTGGCAGACTGCAGTGGGGAAAAAGGACTCAGGTGAGTTATACTTATTTATTATTTTATATACACGTCGGCAATAGTGTGGCACTACAGAGGGCAATATAATACAGGGGACACTACAGAAGTGCAGGATGCATTATAACACTAGGGGCACTGCAGAGGGGCATTATAATACAGGCCAGAGCACTACAGGGGGCATTTTAATACAAGTTGGAACACTATAGGGGAATTATAATACAGGGGGCACTATAATACGGCAAGCATTATAATACAGGGGGCACAACAGGGAGAGCATTATAATACAGGGAGCATTGTACATACAGGCACCACAGAGAAGACATTGTACGTACTGGCACTATAGGGGGTCATTATAACTACAGGGGGCACTGAAGGGGACTGGGGCTACTACATGGGGCATTATAAATACTGGGGGTACTACAGAGAGTTTTTTTAAATACTGAGCATACTACATGGGGCATTAAAACTACTTGGATCTACTACAGGGGGTATTATAAATATTCTGCAACTATAGGTGACATTAAAATTAATGGGGACACTATAGGGGGCCTTATTGCTACTGGGGTGCTACAGGGGTGCCTCATAGAGGGGCCTTGTTACCGCTCGGGAGCAATATAGGAGGGGGCTATTTCTGGGAGCGTTATTACTACGGGTATAAGTATGGCTCTATTTTCTTTGCAGTAGAGTGATTGTGGGTATTGGGAAGCACAACGGGCACAATCTTGGGGGTAGCAGCAGGATGACACTGTTGGGGCACCAGCAGGGGAAGATGATGGTAAAGTGAGGAAACTAAGATGTCTGTGTATCAAACTCTGCAGAGACGGGGGCCTTATTACTATTGGTGTGCTATAGGGGTGCCTCATAGAGGGGCCTTGCTACAGATGGCCTTGCTACAGCTATTTCTAATGAGGGCACTTTGGGGTATTATTACTACTTGGGGTTCTGTGGGAGCATTATTATTGGGCACAATATGGAGGGCATTGCTACTACTCAGGGAACTCTTGGGGCGTATTATCGCTATTGGGGATACTGTAGGTGGCTCTATTACTATTGAGAGTAGTCTGGGAGCGTTATTACTACGGGTATAAGTATGGCTCTATTTTCTTTGCAGTAGAGTAATTGTGGGTATTGGGGAGCACAGCGGGCACAGGGAGCAGGATGACATTGTTGGGGCACCAGGAGGGTGGATGATGGAAAAGTGAGGAAACTTAGATGTCTGTGTGTCAAACCCTGCAGAGACAAGAGATGGCTGAAAGAAATCATCAAGGCGGTCTGGTCCGAATGGAGAAGATGAAAAAAGAAAACGTCTACTTCAGAGGAGACATCACTGGATGTAAGAAGTATGCAGTTCTGTATTACTCTGAATGTCCTGTAGAGCTGTATGTAAAGTTTATTTAACAGTAGAGGAGAGGGGCTGGATTGAGAATTTGGCATGAGGGGGGCACCATTTCCATTTTTGTCAACAGAAAGGCTAGGTGCACCCCTGCGCTCACACCACCTCTTACTCCCTTCTATCAAGCATCAGACAGATCCCCATGTGTCTCCAATGCATCTCCATTTCGCTAGCAATAATAGACTGTTCCACATGCTTCCCCATCCCCCTTTTTCACATGCAGACTGCTCCCCGTGACCCCCTTTCTTACAGACAGCTCTCAATTTCCTTTTCTCACAAGGACTGCTCCCTAGGCCTCCCTTTCAGACCACTCCCATGCCCCCCTTCTCCTCACACAGACCACTCCCATGCCCCCCTTCTCCTCACACAGACCACTCCCATGCCCCCCTTCTCCTCACACAGACTACTCCCATGCCCCCCTTCTCCTCACACAGACCACTCCCATGCCCCCCTTCTCCTCACACAGACCACTCCCATGCCCCCCTTCTCCTCACAGACTACTCCCATGCCCCCCTTCTCCTCACACAGACCACTCCCATGCCCCCCTTCTCCTCACACAGACCACTCCCATGCCCCCCTTCTCCTCACACAGACCACTCCCATGCCCCCTTCTCCTCACACAGACCACTCCCATGCCCCTCGTCTCCTCACACAGACCACTCCCATGCCCCCCTTCTCCTCACACAGACCACTCCCATGCCCCCTTCTCCTCACACAGACCACTCCCATGCCCCTCGTCTCCTCACACAGACCACTCCCATGCCCCTCGTCTCCTCACACAGACCACTCCCATGCCCCCCTTCTCCTCACACAGACCACTCCCATGCCCCCTTCTCCTCACACAGACCACTCCCATGCCCCCTTCTCCTCACACAGACCACTCCCATGCCCCCCTTCTCCTCACACAGACCACTCCCATGCCCCTCGTCTCCTCACACAGACCACTCCCATGCCCCCCTTCTCCTCACACAGACCACTCCCATGCCCCCCTTCTCCTCACACAGACCACTCCCATGCCCCTCGTCTCTTCACACAGACCACTCCCATGCCCCCCCTTCTCCCCATCCTCTCTCTTTCTCACACAGACTACTCCCCATACTCCCTCATTCTTACACAGACTACTCCCCATACTCCCTCATTCTTACACAGACTACTCCCCATACTCCCTCATTCTTACACAGACTACTCCCCATACTCCCTCATTCTTACACAGACTACTCCCCATACTCCCTCATTCTTACAGACTACTCCCCATACTCCCTCTTTCTCACACAGACTACTCCCCATACGCCCTCTTTCTTACACAGACTACGCCCCATACTCCCTCTCTCTTACAGACTACTCCCCATACTCCCTCTTTCTCACACAGACTACTCCCCATACTCCCTCTTTCTTACACAGACTACTCCCCATACTCCCTCATTCTTACAGACTACTCCCCATACTCCCTCTTTCTTACACAGACTACTCCCCATACTCCCTCATTCTTACAGACTACTCCCCATACTCCCTCATTCTTACAGACTACTCCCCATACTCCCTCTTTCTTACACAGACTACTCCCCATACCCCCTCTTTCTCATACAGACTACTCCCCATACTCCCTCTTTCTTACACAGACTACTCCCCATACCCCCTCTTTCTCATACAGACTACTCCCCATACTCCCTCTTTCTCATACAAACTACTCCCCATACTCCCTCTTTCTCATACAGACTACTCCCCATACTCCCTCTTTTTTTCACAGACTACTCCCCATACCCCCTATTTCTCATACAGACTACTCCCCATACTCCCTTATTCTCATACAGACTACTCCCCATACTCCCTCTTTTTTTCACAGACTACTCCCCATACTCCCTCTTTCTTACACAGACTACTCCCCATACTTCCTCTTTCTCATACAGACTACTCCAAATACTCCCTTTTTCTCACACAGACTACTAACCATACTTCCTCTTTTTCATACAGACTACTCCCTATACTCCCTTTTTCTCACACAGACTACTCCCCATACTCCCTCTTTCTCATATAGACTACTCCCCATACTCCCTCTTTATTTCACAGACTGCTCTCCCATGCCGCCTTCTTTCGCGCACTCACTGCTACTCTTTGTCACATACTGCTCCCCATTGTTCCCATCACCTTTCTCATATACTTATCCCTATGCCCCCCCCCCCCCCACCATTCTCTGCACTTATTGGTTAGCTAGTCTTTTACTTACAATAAATGGTCGCAATGGTCTGGTGACCTCTTCTATGAGCTTCCAATGTGTCCTCCTCCTCCTCGTTTGTGCTGTTGCAGGACCTTTGTATAATGTCACCAAAGGTCCTGCATCTATTTTTGCAAAATTGCAGCCAAACCACCACAATTTTAATATAATTTGTGAAATTTGCAGCAACAATGTATTTTGAACAGAAGCAGTCCAGGAAGCTGAGCCCACTATGTGATCAGCCCTTTGGGAATCTACACGGTATGGCGAATTGCCAGTTCAAACTTTAATACTTTCCATCTTTCATTGATTTGATCACGCAGTGGATTCTAGTTCGCGAGGCGACGGGAACGCGCTGGTTGTCGCTATCTGTAACCTTGGAGCAGCATTTAGTTAAAGCAGAAATCTGTCAGCTCCGTGTTTGTTTAGTCTGAGGCATCAGAGTTTTCCCTCCATTCTTACACAGATCAGGAGCTGAGCCGCTGCCAGCTCATATTTTCTCACAATGATAATACATACAGATGTTCCCCTCCTCATCTTGTGACTTCACACAGTCTGCCGCTGACCGATGGGACCCTTCATTCACTTTGTCCCCCCTGGGATCAGGTGAATAGGGGGAGGCTGTAACACTGGCCCTATAGTCAGCATATTTAAGGTCCAGGATGTTCTCAGTTGTTTTTTTTATCTCTGTACAGTTAAGAGAACAATCAGATATGAAGTGGGCACCATCAACAAGCAGGCTATTGCTTATTATCCATGCTTTTACTATGGCTTTACTGAATACATAGGTTACATCAGCTCATTAAACATCCAGGGGTTCAGATATTGACTATAGTCCTGTAACCAAGCATAGTGAGATTTTAGCACAATTTGCTGGTGACGCAGCTTCAGCCTGTCACATGATCACATAACCATTGGGTGTTCGTGTGTTAATGAAAAGGGACAGCAGGAGCTAATTAAGGTTGTAATGAGTCAATCAGACCCACAGCCCATTCACAACAGGACACATGACACAAAGAACCTCAAATAAGAATACCAGATCAGTCAACAGCAGCTTGTTGGTGGTTTCTTGGTATATTTTTTCCACAGTGTAACAATAACATAAACACTTCTATATCGAACTACATACGGTACTGCAGATAACTGATGAAGAGGATTGTTACCTCACACGGCTTCACCTGTAACAGGAGCCAAAGTAGTACAGTGCGGTTCTCTGAGACTGTATCACACATGATAGGCTTAGAATTACAGCATCGTACATGTAAGGCTTAGATACCTGGCTCAGGAGACCGCGTGGCATAGAAACCACAGAAGTTGCTTTATTCTGCAGTTTCCGTTGGTTTTGCAATTGGCGGAAAAAATATGTTTCCAAAGAGAAGTAAAATCTTATGTAAATGTGGAGAGAATGTGGGGATTTACTGCTGTGTGGTTCTCTGGGAGTATCACATATGATAGGATTAGATACACAGCAGCTCAGCAGAGGATACCACGCTGGGTTAGGCCTTTTTCACACGAGCGATACAGATTGTGTCAGGATCTGTTCAGGAAAAAAAAACTGATGGCTGTGGACGCAAGTCAGTCTGTGATTGCCTTCAGTGTTTCAGTTTTTTCTGCGCAGGTGCAATCTGTTTTTGATGCGTTGTTCACGCACGTGAAAAAAAACCTGAAGAATAACTATCTACATCTCCTGAGATACACTGGCTCAGCAGCTGAGTATCACACGGGATAGGCTTAGATACACTGGCTCAGCAGCTGAGTATCACACAGCATAGGCTTAGATACACTGGCTCAGCAGCTGAGTATCACACAGGATAGGCTTAGATACACTGGCTCAGCAGCTGAGTATCACACAGGATAGGCTTAGATACACTGGCTCAGCAGCTGAGTATCACACAGGATAGGCTTAGATACACTGGCTCAGCAGCTGAGTATCACACAGGATAGGCTTAGATACACCGGCTCAGCAGCAGAGTATCACACAGGATAGGCTTAGATACACTGGCTCAGCAGCAGAGTATTGCACATCATGGAGGCTCTGTGGTTAGTACTGATGTCTTGCAGCACCGGGCTCCTGGGCTCAAATCTGACCAAGGGCAACTGTCACATGGACCTTATATGTTCTGCCTGTGTTTGTGTGGAGCCCCACTGGAGACAGAGGGCGATCATCATGTCTGTAAGTGCACTGTGGGATACATTGGTGATACATAATCCAGAGAAATAAATTTGGAAGCACCATCTGACACAATGGGGCACATTTACTACGAAGTCTGTGACTGTTTTTAGTAAAAAAAAATGCTGTTTTAGAGAGCCTTATTTTTTCTACTTGCCTTTACTACTTAAATAGCTCCTGTATTGGAGACTTTGCACCACCTTTGCCTATTTAGATTTTTTATACTAATTCAGAAGTTTTTTAACTTTTGCAACTTTTTTCTGCACATTTTTTGTCACAAAAACTAATTTCTACTCCACTCCAGGGCTGGCGTACTTTTCTGCACCTGTTTTCAGTGGTGAAGTACGACATTTTTTGCATTAAGTTACACTTTAAGGGAGATGTGCGACATTTCGCTGCAGAGATGCAACTTTTTTCATGCGCAAATAAATTAGACTAGTCTAAGTGAATAAGAAGCTGTCGTACTGAAAAACAACCACCAGAGGCACTTGCGTTGTTTGATTCTGGCAGGCAGTTCCATTGCCTGAACTGCCTGCCTGATCAGGAAAACTGTAAGCAAACACATGTCATTTTTTCTGACTGATCAGGCAGAAAAATGCATTGCAATACCAGATCCGGTATTTCTGGTGTCATCAGGCGGATCCGGTATTAATTTTTTTTCACATTTTTAAAGGTCTGCGCATGCGCAGACCGGAATAACGGATCCATCAATGCGGCAATTTGAATGCCGGATCCGGCACTAATACATTCCTATGGCATTCAGGCAAGTGTTCAGTATTTTTGGCCGGAGATAAAACCACAGCATGCTGCGGTATTATCTCCGTCCTGAAAAGTCAGAAAGACTGAACTGAAGACATCCTGGTGCATCCTGAACGGATTGCTCTCCATTCAGAATGCATTAAGATAATACTGATCAGTGCTTTTCCGGTATTGAGCCCCTAGAACAGAACTCAATGCCGGAAAAGAAAAGCGCTAGTGTGAAAGTACCCTAAGGGCGGGTTCACATCACCATTAGGAATTCCGTTATTGCTTTCCGTTATAACATGGTTATAACTGAAAATAACGGAATTCATAACACAGAATCCACCTGTCGACAGGACTTTCTTTTTCCATCCTACTTTACGGAATCCAGATAGTTCCATTATGCTTGCCCATAGACTTCTATTATGACGGATGAAAACGGAATGCCTCTAAAAGTTTCCATTTCGAATTCTGTCTTATGAATTCCGCTATAACCATGTAATGTGAACCCGCCCTAAGCAATACACTGAGTCTAAGGCCCCTTTCACACGGGTGAGTTTTCTGCGTGGGTGCAATGCGTAAGGTGAACGCATTGCACCTGCGCTGAATCCTGACCCATTAATTTCTATGGGGCCTTGCACACGAGTGGTCATTTTCACTCATCACTTGTGCGTTGCGTGAAAATCGCTGCATGCTCTATGTTGTGCGTTTTTCACACAACGCAGGCCCCATAGAAGTGATTAGGGCTGTGTGAAAATCGCAAGCATCCGCAAGCAAGTGCGGATGCGGTGAGATTTTCACGCATGGTTGCTAGGAGACGATCAGGATGGGGACCCGATCATTATTATTATCATGGTTATAAGGGAAAATAATAGCATTCTTAATACAGAATGCATAGTACAATAGGGCTGGAGGGGTTAAAAAAATAAAAATAAAAATGTAACTCACCTTAATCCACTTGTTCGCGCAGCCCGGCTTCTCTTCTGCCTTCATTTGTGAGGAAAAGGACCTGTGGTGACGTCACTGCGCTCATCACATGGTCCGTCACATAATCCAGCACCATGGTAATGGACCATGTGACATCACCACAGGTAGTTTTCCTCACAGATGAAGGCAGAAGAGATGCCAGCTGCGCGAACAAGTGGATTAAGGTGAGTTATTTTAAAAAATAATTTAACCCCTCCAGCCCTATTGTACTATGCATTCTGTTTTAAGAATGCTATTATTTTTCCTTATAACCATATTATAAGGGAAAATAATAATATCTACACATCACCGATCCCAATCCCGAACTTCTGTGGAGAAGTTCGGGTTTGGGTACCAAATATGCTGATTTTTCTCACGCGCGTGCAAAACGCATTAAAATGTTTTGCACTCGCGCGGAAAAATCGCACATTTTCCCGCGAAGCACCTGCATCTTATCCGGGCCAAAAACATGACGCCCGTGTGAAAGAGGCCTAGTTCATCAACAGCTGGGAAATTTTTAACAAATTCTTGGCAAAAGAAAGACAGACGAAATACATCTAATTGTACACCTAAAAACAGACCAGCTTGATAAATGTGCCCCAATGTCGCTGGAAGTTCCTCCCTTCAATGCCCCTGGAGAAGTAGAGATTCACAAGTGTCTCTAGATGATGCGGAGAACTTTTTTGTGACAGGCAAAGGGGTGCGCGCTGCAGAGATCTGTGTGTGTGGACAAGACTCCGCACAATCAGGACTCTGTGTATTTACCTAAATGCTTTTGTGTTTTTTTGCCCTTTAAGAGACAATGCAGAAAACTCCATTCAGCCAAACTCCATTGTTGCTGCCGTGAACTTTGCATCGGGCAAATTGAAGCAGAAGGAGGACAAACTCGCCTTTCGGGAAGCAGCCGGAGAAAATGAACTTTGAGATGACAATAGGCCATGATCCCTCAGCAGCATCTTATTGAATCCCTTTTCTGCAGGCGGCTTTCTCGGGCTCCATGATTAAGGAAGGACACTTTAATGAGCCTGTTGTTGTTATTTTGAAAGAATTTGGGCTGTGCCAAATGTGGATTAACCTACCCATGAGAAATGACAAGCGCAGGGCACTCTACACATCGCCAGGGCACACGGGGACAATGCAGCAGTTACTCCACGGCCTGCGCGAGAACCACGATGACGAGAAGGTTCACTTGTCCGGAAGGATTGTTTTATTCCACAGTTCAGTCTCTGATTATTTCCTTGTCAGGACTCAACAGTTCACACATGAAATCGCATCAATTGCCCAAGAAGCAGCAGTTTTTGTTTTTTATCTATAGTGCCCTTCTCTCCACTGCGCGGCTCATTTTGACCGTCAGCTGCATTATCAACATCCCCAGATTTATATTCTGTACTCATAACCATATCCGAAAACTTCCTCTGATATAGAATGGGAAGGATCAGTTGTAGTTATACTACATCCCATTCAAGTGCATAGGATGGAAGAGCTGTAATTACGCTGCAATGTCTAAGACTAGCAGGTACACAGTGAAAAGAATGCAGCACTCATACCTCCTCATACAGCTGATCGGCGGGGGCGCCGGGTGTCAGACCCCCGCCAATCTGATATTGATGATCTGATAGGCCATCAATAGCAAAAACTCAGGCAACCCTATTAATAATATTTATAGCAATCTTGTCCTTTTGTAAATTATCTCCCCGGTGATGCAGTGGGTTAGTAAATAATATCCCCGGTGATGCAGTGGGTTAGTAAATAATATCCCTGGTGATGCAGTGGGTTAGTAAATAATATCCCCGGTGATGCAGTGGGTTAGTAAATAATAGCCCTGGTGATGCAGTGGGTTAGTAAATAATATCCCTGGTGTTGCAGTTGGTTAGTAAATAATATCCCCGGTGATGCAGTGGGTTAGTAAATAATAGCCCTGGTGATGCAGTGGGTTAGTAAATAAAATCCGCAGTGATGCAGTAGGTTAGTAAATAATATCCCCGGTGATGCGGTGGGTTAGTAAATAATATCCCTGGTGATGCAGTGGGTTAGTAAATAATATCCCCGGTGATGCAGTGGGTTAGTAAATAATATCCCCGGTGATGCAGTGGGTTAGTAAATAATATCCCCGGTGATGCAGTGGGTTAGTAAATAATATCCCTGGTGATGCAGTAGGTTAGTAAATAATATCCCCGGTGATGCAGTGGGTTAGTAAATAATATCCCCGGTGATGCAGTAGGTTAGTAAATAATATCCCTGGTGATGCAGTGGGTTAGTAAATAATATCCCTGGTGATGCAGTTGGTTAGTAAATAATATCCCCGGGGATGCAGTGGGTTAGTAAATAATATCCCCGGTGATGCAGTGGGTTAGTAAATAATATCCCTGGTGATGCAGTTGGTTAGTAAATAATATCCCCGGGGATGCAGTGGGTTAGTAAATAATATCCCTGGTGATGCAGTAGGTTAGTAAATAATATCCCCGGTGATGCAGTGGGTTAATAAATAATATCCCTGGTGATGCAGTGGGTTAGTAAATAATATCCCCGGTGATGCAGTGGGTTAGTAAATAATATCCCCGGTGATGCAGTGGGTTAGTAAATAATATCCCTGGTGATGCAGTAGGTTAGTAAATAATATCCCCGGTGATGCAGTGGGTTAATAAATAATATCCCTGGTGATGCAGTAGGTTAGTAAATAATATCCCCGGTGATGCAGTGGGTTAGTAAATAATATCCCCAGTGATGCAGTGGGTTAATAAATTAAATCCCTGGAGATGCAGTGGGTTAGTAAATAATATCCCTGGTGATGCAGTGGGTTAGTAAATAATATCCCTGGAGATGCAGTGGGTTAGTAAATAATATCCCTGGTGATGCAGTGGGTTAGTAAATAATAGCCCCGGTGATGCAGTGGGTTAGTAAATAATATCCCTGGTGATGCAGTGGGTTAGTAAATAATATCCCTGGTGATGCAGTGGGTTTAGTAAATAATAGCCCTGGTGATGCAGTGGGTTAGTAAATAATATCCCCGGTGATGCAGTGGGTTAGTAAATAATATCCCCGGTGATGCAGTGGGTTAGTAAATAATATCCCCGGTGATGCAGTGGGTTAGTAAATAATATCCCTGGTGATGCAGTGGGTTTAGTAAATAATAGCCCTGGTGATGCAGTGGGTTAGTAAATAATATCCCCGGTGATGCAGTTGGTTAGTAAATAATAGCCCTGGTGATGCCGTGGGTTAGTAAATAATAGCCCCGGTGATGCAGTGGGTTAGTAAATAATAGCCCCGGTGATGCAGTGGGTTAGTAAATAATAGCCCTGGTGATGCAGTGGGTTAGTGAATAATAGCCCCGGTGATGCAGTGGGTTAGTAAATAATAGCCCTGGTGATGCAGTGGGTTAGTGAATAATAGCCCCGGTGATGCAGTGGGTTTAGTAAATAATAGCCCTGGTGATGCAGTGGGTTAGTAAATAATATCCCCGGTGATGCAGTGAGTTAGTAAATAATAGCCCTGGTGATGCAGTGGGTTAGTAAATAATAGCCCTGGTGATGCAGTGGGTTAGTAAATAATAGCCCTGGTGATGCAGTGGGTTAATAAATAATATCCCCAGTGACAAAGTGGGTTAATAAATAATAGCCCTGGTGATGCAGAGGGTTAATGAAAATAGATGTAGTCATCTTGTGGGTTAGTAAATGATATCCCTGGTTGTGTTACAATTTATTGTTTTCTCATTCTGTTTGTATAGTGGTCACTTCCCAGTCCAGCTTGCCGCACTGTCCCCCCTGCCAGTGTATGTTGTATGTAATGCATTCGTGACATGGGCACTACACAGTACTCCCTATGAGGCTGGATGTGGATGGCGTCAGATCTTTCAGCAGGCCTTTTGTCCATGCACAATACAGCGGCAGCTCGGAGCTCACCCTCAATTTACTCTGAGTGCATTACAAACACATTGGTGGATGATAAAGATGCCATTGTCACGTATCGGGCCATCCTGCTGATGTTTGTGCAGCTTCTATGGCTGCATTATCCAATAAATATCTCTTCTTGAAATGAATGTCACAACATGTTCAGCTCGTCGTTCCGGTGAGAGGGGGAGACGTTGTGTGCAAATACCCAAAGGAACAGAAGCATCGGCACCTCCTTCCACAACATAATATTTCACAAATCTTCAGTTACTTGTATTTTCCTGGTAGATATATTGTTACTTATATAATAAGTTCCCAGTATCTGAGCTATGGGCGTATATACCGTAGAGGTAACCTACACAGACCCACGTGAAAGTGGGGTCCAGCCTTCTCACCTGGTCCTAGGTGGTGTGTGACCTACATTCACAGCAATGTACAGGGGCAGGGGCTGGCTGGAGGGCAATGTCAGGAGGCTGAAGGTAAAGGAGTACTGGCAGCACAACAGGAGGTCGATATTAACTATGTGCATTAAAGGGGTTCTGTAGTTTGTTTAAACTGATGATCCTCTGGATAGATCATCAGCATCTGACCGGCAGGGGTCTGACACCCAGGACCCCAGCCAATCAGCTGTTTGAGAAGGCAGCAGGGCTCCTTCTCAAACAGCTGATCGGCGGGGGTCCTGGGTGTCGGAGCCCCGCCGGTCAGATGCTGATGATCTATCTAGAGGATCATCAGTTTAAACAAACTGCAGAACCCCTTTAATCAAAATGTTGTTCGTGCACATTTTGGTCAAAGTCTCAGCCCATCAACAAGCAACCTCTTATAGATGGTGTTCTATACTAAACAGACTCACCCCTGGGCCTCCAAATGTATTCAGGGAAAATGGGATCAAGTTATATTCTCCTGTTATTGTATAGTCTTGGACAGATAGGTGGACATGATGCATGACCAAGGTGGGGGCAGCCACACCCAAGGGCAAAGCTAAAGGCTTGAGCCTGCCTTCCCTCAGTGCTTTGTGCACTTAGCCTTTCTGCTGCCTGAGGCAAAATTTTAAACGCCCCCCCCCCCCCAGCCCTTCACCAAGCCAAATTCTCAACCTAACCCCTTCCCTCTAGCCCTAGTTAAAGACATACTTGTCTTTAACTGTAGGACTACAGAGCTACAAAACATACGGGAGAATACAGCCCCACATATGTACCTCTTACATAAGTGATGTCTCCTCTGATGTAGATGTTCTCTGTCCTCATCTTCTCCAGTCATCCCAGACCACCATAATGATTTCTTTAAGTCATCTCTCTGCAGTTTGATAAACAGACATCTTTGTTTCTTACTTTTGCATCATCCTCCATCCTTCTCCACACCACATCCTGCCACCCCCGATACTGTGCCCGCTGTGCTCCCCAATACTATACTGCAGAAAGAGATAATCCCCCTGAATATACTAGTACCACACAGATAGTGCCCCCTTCAGTAATTATTTACATACAGTGCCCTAAAATTAACTGCATCCCTGACACGAATAGTGTAAACATAATATCACTCAGAAATAATTGTGCTAAGTTGATACTGTGCCAGAGTGCTCCCCACAGCAATAGTGCTCCCCAAAGTCCCACCAATAGTAATAATTTTCTACCAGAGTGCACTTAGTGTTAAAAGTGCCCCAATAGTAATATTGCCTCCATTGTGCCCCAATAATGCCTAAATAGTGTCCATATTAGTATTCATGTTCCCCATTGTCCTCTAGTAGTAATAAAGCCCACCATAATGCACAAGTGTGCATTCGGCCTTATAATGTGCACCAGTACAAAAAATACCCCTTATGTGTGCTAGTGCAACAAATAATCCCTTACAATGTGCACCAGTACACAAAATACATCCTTATAATGTGCACCAGTACAAAAAATACATCCTTATAATGTGCACTGGTACAAAAAAATAACACTTTTCAGAGTGTGCTACTACAAAAATTACCCCTTATAATATGCACAAGTACAAAAAATATCAACAAACACCCCTTCTGAATGTGTGCTAGTGCAAAAAATGGCCCCTTATAATGTTTTCCCAGTGCAACACAATGTCCCCATAAAATGTGTGCCAGTACAAAAAAATGCTCCCTCTTAATGCCCCCCAGTACAATGTCCCTATAGCACCCCTCCATAATCTATGCCGGTACAAGAACGTGCTCCCTTAGGTGTGCCAGTATAAAATGCCCCTATTTAGTGCTCCCCCAGCACGGTGCCAAATAAAAAACGATAAACTCAAATACTTACCTCCATGCGGCTGTCAGCGATGCAATACAGGTCTCTTCCGGTGTATGTTGCCCCGCTCAGGCAGTGTGATGATGATTACGTCATTGCGATGCCTGTGCCAGGCTCTGATAGGCTACTCGCTCTAGGCTTGAAGCCTATGAGGGGAAAGGTGGGGCAGGGAGACATCACTCTCTTGCCACGTCGCAGCACCTAACTATATCGTCATCCCGTGGATGCAATACATAATTGGTGGTGCGCCACTGTCAAGAGGACCCTGTGGGCCCCCAGGGTTAGACCGCTGAGGCCCCTATAGCTATGCCCCTGGCCACACTTCTATATGTACAATCCAAAAATAAACTTCCTTCAAAATGAAATAAATGCACAGGCGAATGTACGGCATGGCTGCAATACATAAGCAAACAACATCTTGTGCTTCTCTTTGTATTGCAGCCATGACATAAGTGCACTTGCACATTTATTCCATTTTTGGGATGTGCTGACATACCGCTTGTTACATTCTACTTTCAAGAATTATTCCTGCGCTATGACACAATTGCATCATTAATGTGCTGTGATGTCATGAGTGTATCAGTATATGTCTTCTCCTGTACTGTGAAGTCAGAGTCTACATGATAGTATTTCTTTATTTTACTTATATAGCGCTGACATATTCCGCAGCGCTTTACAGACATTAGCATCACCCTCTCCTGAATGGGGCTCACAATCTAAGGTCCCTACCAGTCTGTCTTTGGAGTGTGGGAGGAAACGGGAGAACCTGGAGGAAAATCACACAAACACGGGAAGAACATACAAGCTCCATGCAGATGTTGTCCATGGTCGGGTTCCAACCCAGAACCCCAGCGCTGCAAGGCACCAGTGCTAACCACCGCTAACTGTTAAGACGCTGCTCTTAATAAGGTCCTGTGCTGGTGGTGGATCTGCCGCAGTTATGTAGAAGTGCTTCCTTGCTGTCCTACATTTAGACTATTTGGTACTCCTAAGGCCTCTTGTACACAACCATGTGTCCCCCATGGCCGTATTGCGGCCCGCATATGGCGAGTCCGCAATACACGGGAAACCGGCCGTGTGCATTCCACAACACGGATGTGGACCCATTCATTTGAATGGGTCCGCAAATCCGGAGATGCTGTGCGGAACGGAACCATGGAACAGAAGCACTAAGGAGTGCTTTTGTGGGGTTCCATTTCAAACTTCCGTTCCGCAAAAAGATAGAACTTGTCCTATCTTTTTGCGGAATGGACAAATTACGGACCACATTCAAGTGAATGGGTCCGCGATCCGCATGCAGATGGGCCAAGGTTGGTGCCCATGCATTGCGGACCGCGATTTGTGGTCTGCAGCACACCTTCGTGTGTAAGAGGCCTTAAAGGGATTCTGTCATGAGATTTTAGCCCTATAAGCTAAACATATGGCCATGTCCGTAATTATAACATGAATCCTAAACTGGCCTTATTAAACCTGCTTGTGGCTCTATTAGCCCAAAAAACTGGTTTTTATACCCTGTCAATCGCCTACTTAAGGTGCCCAATGGGACGTCCGTTAATACACGGTGCCCGGCCGTCTGGTGCCCAGCGCCTCCTTCCCAGTCTTAATCGCCGCCCTCCCTGTCTACAGTGCCGCCTTCCTCACCAGGATCCCGTGCGCAGGTGCCGGATCTGGCAGAGGGACGGGAGGCAGCGCTGAGGTGAGGAAGGCGGCACTGTAGACAGGGAGGGCGGCGATTAAGACTGGGAAGGAGGCGCTGGGCATCAGGCGGCCGGGCACCCTGTATTAACGGACGTCCCATTGGGCACCTTAAGTAGGCGATTGACAGGGTATAAAAACCTGTTTTTTGGGCTAATAGAGCCACAAGCAGGTTTAATAAGGCCAGTTTAGGATTCATGTTATTATTACGGACATGGGCATATGTTTAACTTATAGGGCTCAAATCTCATGACAGAATCCCTTTAAACAGGAGTAGAAAATGGTAAATGAGGCGGGCCTATCGGCCTGGCCCCTTCCCCACCCACACCATGCCCACATCTTTAGCCCTGGCGTGAGCGGGGAAAAGTTGCATATTGCGGAGCAAAGAACCTTTGCGCTGCAATCTGCGCCAGAAATGCGCCTAATATAGGTGTATTTCTACATAATAAATGATCTCCTTTCTGTCTCCAAATTTCTGCTTGTTGGTGAATGGAACAGTCCTATTTGCAACCAGCGGCTGAGAAATTGTACAGAACTAAGGGTTCTCACAGCTGAGGGTTTGTTACAATTGTATCCAGTCTAGACAACCCCCTGTAAGCTAAACAGCATGGACTACAGACTGGTACCCACACCGATACATTGTAACAGACTATCATCACAGAAGAGAGATTTGTTCTTCTGCATGTAGCTCACAGAGGAGTCTCTCGACCTGATGCAATTGTAACAAAGGCTCAGCTGTGAGAAACATTCAGTAGGGCATATTTACTAGGACCGACTTTTTACGCTGGTCTTAGGTCCCCCCCCCCCCCCCCCCCCCATGCGCTGCCGTTAGATTTGTCTAATTTATGGCGAGGCGTGTATCTGTGGCAGTACTTGCACCTGTTTCCAGATGTAAATGTTAGTAAGTTTGTTGGTGCTGGAGTCCGGCCCGGGAATGGTCCCCAACATGCACCGCCCCGCCCCCATCACGCCCAACTGGCGCCTGTGCAACTAAATAAAAACGGGACTTCCAACTATCTTATGCCTAAAATAGTCACAAGCTCCTTAGTGAATGTGTCCCATGTAAACAAGATTGTTCCCAACAAGCAAAGACATTGAAATACAAAGAGTTGCAAATCTTTTCAAGGATTCACTGAATGGTATACATGACCTGGTGTATGAAATCCGCAGGTGTTTTATATCGACTCTCTGCACCTGCACGATCAGTGCCGGCCCTGGGGCTCATGCAAATTTCTGCTTTCTGACTCTTTCCTTCATTTGAATATTTCATGCAAAATATAATCTCTGCATTTCCTGCTCTGGATGTAACAGCCGAGCAGAGATTTCCTCCCCCAGAGGTAGGTGATGTATGGAAGGTGACCAGGGGCGGATTGGCCATAGATCCTACAGGGAAATCTCCAGATGGGCCGATGCCCAGGGGCCACTCAAGGCCAGGGACATAATGATCTGACGGTCAGTGGCCACAGCTGCCCTCCTGAACTCAACTGTGATACAGATGAATCCTGTGGTTGGGGCGGCAGTGTTTTGTTCCGCCCTGTGGTATTTGGTTCCGCTAGGGAGGTATTCTGTGCTGCACTATGGTATTGCAGGCCCTGCCTACTTCTGTTGGCCCTGCCTACTTGTTTTGTCCCATCTTCTGTCAATTTGGACCCACCTACAACATGTGGCTACTTTAATTTTTTTTCCAGGGCCACTTCAAGTTCCCAATCCGCCCCTGCAGGTGATGGAGTGGCATAGAAGTACAGATGAATACGCACGAGGCCTTGTATACAGTCACTTGGGCTGACATTTATAATCCTCTGTATGCCAGAAAACTCGTGTCAAGAAGTCGCAGTGTTTGGTGCATATCCTACTTATGCAACATTTTTTTACTTCTTGGGGTTTCACCCTGCTCGCCACATTTCAAAAAGATGGCAGGGCTGGCTGAGCAGGGGGCGGCACGGAGGAAACTGTCAGAGATTATACCTGGAGTCTACAGCACGCCCTAGATGGTGTGGATTTTAGTTTTTGGTGCACCGATGGGTGTGCAACTTGGAATAACTGTGGCTTATCGTGGGATAGGACCAGCATGTAAAACAACCCTAACCCTAAATTTGCCCCTTAGAAAAATTCAAGGTAAGGAAGTTCTCCACTGTGTGACCTATCCTGAGGAATAGGGGGTCCAACACCCAGCACCCCATCAATCAGCTGTTCTGGACTTCCACCGCTCTGATACTGGAGCCCTATCCTGAGGATATCCTATCCTGATTAATATCTAGGTCAGGGATCAGCCACATCTGGCACTCCACCTGTTTGGAAACTACAACTCCTAGAATCCTCATTTCACTTCTATGGGAGTAACAAGAACAGCTAAGTAAATGTGCATGTTGGGAGTTGTAGTTTCACAGCAGTGGCAGTGCCAAAGGTTGCTGATCCCTGATCTAGACATTGGGAAACCTTTAAAAGGGGTTATCAGGGAAAACATATTGATAGGATAGGTCATCAATATCAGATTGGTGGGAGTGCAAGACCTGGGACTCCCGCTGATCAGCTGTTAGAAGAGGCCGGGCGCTCCGTAAAACCGTGACCTCTTCCTAGGCCAGTGATGTCACTGTACATCGGTCACATAGCCTAGTTGCAGCTCTGTCCCATTCAAGCCAATAGGGCTGTGCTGCAATCCCAAGCACTGCCACTGTACATTGTACGGCACTGTCCTTGGAAAGCTGCGAGGAGCCCGTAGTGCTCACTGTGGGCAGGACAGTTCCCTGAAACAGCCGGGACTCCCACCCCCGCCAATTTGATAATGATGACCTATCGTGAAGATAAGTCTTCATGCGCACGCCCATTGCCTGGTGGTCAAGCAAATAGCGCAATCTACTTGAATGGGTCCGCAATCTGGAAGGACTGGTGTGGAACGGAGGCACGGAACCCCACGGAAGCACCACGGAGTGCTTTCGTGGGTTTTCTATCTGTGACGTTTCAAGGGCCCATTCAAGTTGACAGCATTATACCTATGTGCATATAGCATAAGTCAAAGCCGCTCAGGGGTGTAAGTACAGGGGGCGCAGGGGTAGCAGTCCTACCCGGTATTAGACGTGGCACGAGGAAGGCCTGTAGGCCCCACTTGACACCGCTATCTCCGGTGCTGTATCTGCTGCAGTATATAGATGCATATCCTCGAGTATTTCTCCAGCGCCTCTGCACCGATGACGTCACCCAGCTCTCCCAGACTCCTGCACAAAAAACCTCTACATTGCATGCATTATTGCACAGCCGGCAGAGGTAGATCATGTGATTATCACCCCGCTTTTCCAGAAACAGATATAATGAAAAATGGCGGCAGCTAGTCCTGAGGATTCATAATATTACACAGGGGTCTTATGATTTGGGGGCGAGGAAGATGCTGGACTGATTGACAGTGACTAATTGAAAAGGTGAATTCTCTGTTGGCTTAGCCTACAATGGGAAGGGGGGATGGGTGGCGGTACCTGTGCGGCTGTCACCTGCTGATCTCCGCCACTCAGCACTACAATGGCGAGCTGTGTCTCCTACCTATCACAAAGGTTATGAGAGGGTCACCGCGAAACCGGAGACAACTTCACTGCATGAATGAAGGAAGCACAAGGCGAAGGCCAGGGGAGCGGCCGGACCCCGGCAAGGTGCAAGTCTGACCCCACGCACTAGTGTCAAAGTTTAGCCCCTAAAATAAAGCATGTTTATGGCCTTTGCCAAATATTTGACTTCTCTCAGAGCTCAGGAAAATCGGGGATGGAGGACGGACGGTAGTGAGAGCGCTTCCCATAAACCAGTTCTCCGGTCTATTCTTGGGTATTGGATGACATTGTGGGGATGTACAAGTGTAGCAGAGCTGACATGGTCATGGTACTCTTACAGTTACTCACAATTACTGTGACAAATAACAGATTCAGCCCTGCTACACGATGAAGCAGATATGGTGCACGAAACCCAGCCGACAACGCACATGGAACAAATGGTCATTACTGGACCTAGAGGTCACTATGCGGCTAGATGTCATCAGGATAACTGGCAGAGGGTCTGGCGATGCCACTTCTTTATTGATGAGGGGATATTCTAGATTTTCCTCATAGATTGTAAGCACTTGCGAGCAGGGCCCTCATTCCTCTTGTTGCTCTGTTATTTATGACAGTTTGTACATGAACCCCTGATCTGTAAAGCGCTGCGGAATATGTTGGCGCTATAGAAATACAGATTATTATTTTCTATAAAGGTCCAGGGTGTTCGGCTACACTTATGGACGAGCCCCACATCAGGTCGGGGTGGTCTCGCAGGTGATACGCCATTGTAAGGTACTGTACGCGCCGCCTCTCAGCGTTTCCCAGGGACTAACAGGTGACACTTGACACAAAAGCCTTCGCCGCACAAACTGAATTATTAAATCCTGGCGTACAAAGTGCTGGCATTTTTCCCACGTTACTTCTGGAGTTATGTTTGTCTAAAATATTAGCAGGGCTGAAAGATGTCCTCCCCGAGCGAGAGCAGTGACATGAGAAAAATGCGGAGTCACTAAATTGTTGCAGGGACAGGAGCGAAGCTGACGTCCCCAGTCACTGCCAAAGAGGCGACCAGGGATGGCGCTCAGCTCCGGCCATCACTTCACTCTATATATCTATGCACATGTAGGTCACTGATCACACGTTACAGCTCTCACTCCTGTCACGTATGTTGCTGCCCCCCTGACATCCATCGGATCCCTAGCAGATTTGCTGGGCTCTCATAATGCACTGCAATCAGGGGCGCACCATTCATGAGGCGAGTTTAGCCTCTTGACTCAGGAAGCACTCTGCTTGGACTGCAGGGGGGGTGACAATTTAGCTTCCAGCTCTGCATACATCTATGTTTTTGGGAATTAATGTACCTTGCTGTTTCGGGGCCATGATTCGAAGCAAAAAAATACAATAAAATCGCAATGTAAAATAATACCTAAGAATAGATGTATGCAGGAGATGCTTAATATGTTCCCAAACCTTTAAACATTTTTTAAACTGTCATAAATGCATACATATTTTTTTTTTTAAATAGTTGATTAATTGCTTTTATTAGTTTACTAGTAAAACAGGCTCCCGGAGTTTGGGTTTGTAGCGCTTTTCAATGCAGACAAAAAAGGATGTGTACACTGTAGCCATGTATACAATGTACGGATTCTGATGTCTACACCATGTGCTGCAGTGAGCACCGTTCTGGCGGGAGCAGACATCAGCTCTGCACAGCTCATCGCTCCTCCTGTTTGTCCACGTTCGGCGACCACACACCTATTCCTGGTTGTCTATATGGCTGGAAATCTGGCTTCAGCTGTGGACCGATGACTGGAGCAGCACACAGCGCTGGAGCCTGAGGAGGTGAGTAACCACCGGACCCCCGGCAAAAGATAATATATATAAAGATAATACATATATACTGGGAGCTTTGTTGCTGAGGACAAGCCCCAAACATTTGCTGCAAAATATGAATGTTCTCCACGGCTTTGCTGTGGCGTTGAAAAAAAATGTACAACAGATTTTATCCTTTGTACTACAAGGGGTACAAATTGGTTGTCCGAACGAGGAGCAGACAACCCGAATGTTGGTAATGACCTGTCCGCAGTTCCATTGTTCCTGAGAGGCAACCCTGTTCCTGGCCGCTTCTGATCCCCGCTGACCACTGCGGGCAATCACTGGCTTCACCAGTCACATGTGGCAGAACGGCACGGTCACTGCTAGAATGATCACAGGCGGTGGGGAAGGGACAGTGGCACAGGAATGTCGGGACTGAGGACAGGTGGGCACAGGAGGGTACCACCATTGGGGTTGGCCGGAAAAAATCTATTAAGCTAAATTTTGCAACATACAGCACTCCAACTGTGTTGAAACTATGGCTCCCAGCATGCTCCATTCATCTCTGTGGAGTTCTGAGAACAGCCAAGCAAGTGTGCATCTTGGGAGTTGTAGTTTTACCACAGTTGGAGTGCCAGAGGTCAGCCATCACAGGTATATGGCATTTGTTTCTCCAGATTTTCTCACAAGGACACTGAGAGTCTGTCAGATTTGAAGTAGGGGGAGGGGAAGGGGGGCTAGGTGCACCCCTGACTACAAGTTGTTGTGCTGCATTGTGTTATGTGTAGTTACAATCCTTCGAAGCTAAACTCTCCCACCGCACCCTGCTTGTTCCGTGTCTGCAGAGAGCGTAACATTCTCCAATGGTCGGATGACCACAGCATATGTCCAGCATCCAGAGGGTTAAAGTGGACTTACTTGACCATTGGAACCTTCTTAGGGAGTGCTAAGGATAAAAGCTCAAGGTCGAACGGGTTAACTATTCCTGAACTGCAATGTCTGCACAAATGTCTCACTGCAGAGCACCTGCACTGGTCGGAGGCACAGGTCATATCACTGGTGCTGAGGTCCCCCTCCCCTCCCCATCACTGGACATCACTGGACAGCCCAGAAGAAAGAGGAGCCCATCGTTAGTGTAAAAAGCAGCTTCTTCAGTGAAGGTAGGTTCTCACAAAGGATTTTGTTCGCAACACAATCCTTCACGTATTCCATGGCAGAAACTGCTGCGCTGCATTTTCTGCTGTGGGTTTCCATGCAGACCCTCTCTAGGTCTAGCTCCATTGAACGGAGCATTACCGCGAGCCAGCTCCTGCTGCGGCTTTGTGAGGGGTCCATGCGGGAACCACACCAAGAATGGGCGACAAAAACCCTCGGCCACATGAACTGCCTGGCGGCCTCCCACTGAAAGCGATGAGAGGCGGTTTCAGCGCAGATTCGGCCCAGTTTACTATAACTTCACTAAAAGTAATGCTTGCCTTGGAAGATTATTATACAGTCTGATAGGAGGACCTGTTAAAACCCACTGGGGGTCATTTGCTAACATTTTTACATCAATTTTTGGCATAAAAAAGGCATAAAAAAAGACACAAGAGCCCTTTTTGCAACTTTTTAAAGTCTGACAATTTTTTGGGCTTTGCCACTTGGGAGTGGAGAGGGAGTGGCAGGGGGCGGGACATCAGCCTGGCAATGTTACCATCAGCTACGCATGGAAACAGGCAGGGGCGCACCTAGCCTTTCTGCTGCCTGAGGCAAAAACTCAAACGCCGCCCCGCCCCCCCCCCCCCATGATAATTTCTTAACCTAACCCCTTTGCCACAATAACAGCCCATTGCCCTTCCACTGCCCCCCAATTGTCCCCACCTGGTGCTGTCTGACTTGGCCTCATTGGTGGTGCACCCCTGGAAACAGGTATAAATGTTGCCGACAAACCACTCCAGTCAGGGGGCTATCAGTCAGGGCTGCAATACTTTTTACACCAGGCGCACGCCTCGTCACGAATTATGCACAGCCTTCGGCAGCGCGCAGAGGAAACAAAGACTGGTGTAAAAAGCTGGTCTTGGTAAATGACGCTCTACTCCTTGTCATTGTGACTCTCTAATGTTAGTCGTGAGGTCAAATCGGTTTAATCAACCTCATTACCAATGCAAAAATGCTAAGTGAAATGAAGCCGACACAAAGCCTCTGGCGGTACAGGAGATTACTATAGGACATTTCCTTCCCTGCCTCAACCGTCTGTGTAATCACTTCCTCACTTCGGGTTAAATACCTGATGAAATGTTAGCTCCTCAAGTGCAGGAAACCAACTGACCTGCCATCCAACTTCGCCGCCATGTCTCTCCAAAGCAATGATGTAAAACAATTTACTAAAATCTTAGCCTCAAGAATTCATACATGACTCCCAACCCTCTTATCCTCAGAACCAGATGAGGTGCTCTGCCCAACGAGGTCCCGGCGGCTCGGAGCGACTCCTGCCCTCACGGTGGGCCTGGCTGCCAGGGTAGCTCTGTCCCTCCATGCAGACTGCAGCATAGCCTCTCTCACTCTGCCTAGCCGATGGTTGGCCATGTTGGGGTTAAGAGGCCTCCATTGCCTTGGTGAGACCGCCTGACCTCATCTTTGTGTTCTTACATTCTGTGAACCCCGTCTCTTCGGTTGTGTTACATGCAAACATTTTCATTCGTCACTTAGCTGGTTAAATGGAGGTTGTTGTTGGAGAAGAAAGAAGGGGAAACCTGCGGCTTCCCTCCGTCAATGAGCAATTATCAGCTATTTAGACGCGGATTATTCGATAAATTAAGTAGCAAAACACGTTATGAAAAGTTTGCTTTGCAGAAGCTCCGGCTATTCACTGCAGATCATCGTCCTCTCCGGCAGCTGCACAGGACGATTATTTCAGCTTAGCATGCAGGCTACCCAACAACAATGGCTTAAGAATGCAATCCAAATCAAAGAATACTTGTCTCCACTGCTGAAGATACTGTCATCGGCTGATGGACGCCTCAAACTCTGATAAAAAAATGAAAAGCCTAATGACAAGCTAACAACGGCAGCCAATGACATCAAAGGGAATCGCTCGGCTTCAAAACTTAAAAGGGGGAATGTTCTACCTGATGCCTTAATCCTTATCTAAACAGATGACACACAAGTCTTCTCTCATCCCTCAGGCGCGGCAGAGAACCCCCTGCACCGCAGAACAAACGCCGAAAAATAAAAACATCAATATGTGTGTGCGGACCCCCCGCCGGAATATTAGAAATCATAGAAGAGCTCTGTGATCACATAAAGGTCGCAGCTCTCATCGTTTATAGTAGCTTTTAATACAAACCACAGCTGCTGCAGAACATCTTATTGAAGGCTAATAGGAAGATCATAATAAATAGGCTCTACAGCAGCGGAGGTGTGTATTAGGAGGTTCTGCAGCAGCTGAGGTGTGTATTAGGAGGTTCTACAGCAGCGGAGATGTGTATTAGGAGGTTCTGCAGCAGCTGAGGTGTGTATTAGGAGGTTCTGCAGCAGATGAGGTGTGTATTATGAGGTTCTGCAGCAGCTGAGGTGTGTATTATGAGGTTCTGCAGCAGCAGATATGTGTATTAGGAGGTTTTGCAGCAGCTGAGGTGTGTATTATAAGGTTCTGCAGCAGCGGAGGTGTATATTAGGAGGTTCTGCAGCAGCTGAGGTGTGTATTATGAGGTTCTGCAGCAGCAGAGATTTGTATTATGAGGTTCTGCAGCAGCAGATATGTGTTTTAGGAGGTTTTGCAGCAGCTGAGGTGTGTATTATAAGGTTCTGCAGCTGCTGAGGTGTGTATTAGGAGGTTCTGCAGCAGCTAAGGTGGGTATCATGAGGTTTTGCAGCGGCTGAGGTGTGTATTATGAGGTTCTGCAGCGGCTGAGGTGGGTATCATGAGGTTTCGCAGTGGCTGAGGTGTGTATTATGAAGTCCTGCAGCAGCTGAGGTGTGTTTTATGAGGTTCTGCAGCAACTGGGGGGTGTATTACAAGGTTCTGCCGCAGCCGAGGTGTGTATGATCAGGTTCTACAGCAGTTGAAGCGTGTATTATGAGGTTCTGCAAGAACTAAGGTGTGTTTTATGAGATTCTCCAGCAACTGAGGTGTGTATTATCCAGTTCTGCAGCAGCTGAGGTGTATTATGAGGTTCTGCAACAGTTAAAGTGTGAATTATGAGGTTCTACAGCAGTTGAAGGTGTGTATTATGAGGTTCTGCAGCAGCTGAGATGTGTGTTATGAGGTTATACAGCAGCTGAGGTGTGTATTGAGGTTCTGCAGCAGCTGAGGTGTGTTATGAGGTTATATAGCAGAGGTGTGTATTATGAGGTTCTACAGCAGCTGAGGTGTGTACTTTACGGTTCTAAAAGCAGCTGAGGTGTGTATTATGAGGTTATACAGCAGCTGAGGTGTGCATTATGACCTTCTACAGCAGCTGAGCTGTGTATTAGAAGGTTCTGCAGCAGCTGAGGTATGTATTATCAGGTTCTGCAGCAGCTGAGGTGTGTATTATGAGGTTCTACAGCAGTTGAGGTATGTATTATGAGGATCTGCAGAAGCTGATGTTTATTATGAAGTTCTACAGCGACTGAGGTGTGTATTCTAGGGTTCTGCAGCAGCTGTGGTGTGCATTATGAGGTTCTACAGCCGCTGAGGTGTGTATTATGATATTGTGCAGCAGCTGAGGTGTGTATTATGAGGTTCTGTAGCAGCTGGGTGTGTATTATGAGGTTCTGCAGCAGCTGATGTGTGTATTATGAGGTTCTATAGCAGCTGAGGTGTGTATTATGAGGTTCTAAAAGCAGCTGAGGTGTGCATTATCAGGTACTATAGCAGATGAGGTGTGTACTATGAGGTTCTGCAGTAGCTGAGGTTTAGTTTGAGCTTCTACAGCAGTTGAGGTGTGTATTATGATCTTCTACAGCAGCTGAGCTGTGTATTAGAAGGTTCTGCAGCAGCTGAGGTGGATTGTGAGGCTCTACAGCAGTTTAGGTGTGTATTATGAGGTTCTGCAGCAGCTGAGGTGTGTATTAGGAGGTTATGTAGCAGCTGAGGTATGTATTATGAGGTTCTACAGTAGTTGAGGTGTGTATTATGAGGTTCTGCAACAACTGAGGTGTATTAGGAGGTTCTACAGCAACTGAGGTGTGTATTATGAGGTTCTGCAGCATATGAGGTGTGTACTACAGGGTTCTGCAGCAGCTGTGGTGTGTATTATAAGGTTTTGCAACAGTTAAAGTGTGTATTATTAGGTTCTACAGCAGTTACGGTGAGTATTATGAGGTTCTGCAGCAACTGAGGTATGTATTATGAGGTTCTACAGCAGTTGAGGCGTGTATTATGAGGTTCTGCAGCAGCTGAGGTGTATTATGAGTTTATACAGCAGTTGAGGTGTGTATTAGGAGATTCTGCAGCAGCTGAGGTATATATTATGAAGTTCTACAAGCTGACTGAGGTGTGTATTCTAGGGTTCTGCAGCAGCTGTGGTGTGCATTATGAGGTTCTACAACTGCTGAGGTGTGTATTATGAGATTGTGCAGCAGCTGAGGTGTATTATCAGGCTCTACAGCAGTTGAGGTGTGTATTATGAAGCTCTACAGCAGTTGAGGTGTGTATTATGAGGTTCTGCAGCAGTTGAGGTGTGTATTATGAGGTCCTGCAGCAGCTGAGGTGTGTTTTATGAGGTTCTGCAGCAACTGAGGTGGGTTTATGAAGCACCTGAGGCCTACATTGCAATGTTCTGCAGCAGCTGAGAGTTGGGCAAAGCACACTGCCGCTGTCTATTTTATACATTGAAGGAGCACTACACGTCAGTCAGTGAGTGGTGTCCGTGCACGTTCCGCAATTTGTGGAACGGCATGGACAGCCTTCAATATAAATGTCTATTCTTGTCCGCAAAGCGCGGACAAGAATAGGATATGTTATACATTTTTTGCGGGGCCACGGAACGGAGCAACGGATGCGGACAACACACGGAGTGCTGTCCGCATCTTTTGTGACCCCATTAAAGTGAATGGGTCCGCATCCGAGGCGCCAAAACTGAATCTCGGATGCGGACCCAAACAACGGCCGTGTGCATGAGGCCTTACAGACCACTTTTGCAGGAAGAGATAAGCAGTGTCTATGTAGCGCCCCTGATCTCTGTATGTTTATCAGGAAGTGATCTATGGACAATTACTTAGAGACACGTTGATGCACACCTGGCCTTCCAAATTGTGCTGCATATGGGGGTAGAAGCTGCTGAGTCTCACTGAAAAATATGTAGCAGAGCCTGCAGGACGTAACCATGGAAGATGCCTAGCGTCCTTCACACGCAAACCCTGGAGCCTAAAGGAGCCCTAGGGGCTTTCTATGTCAAACACCAGGGCTAAAATTGGGACATTGGGTTGGGGCCCATGGAACAGACTTTGCATTGTGGCCCAGAAAATACAAGTTTCCCCCAACCATCTCATACAGGGGCATAGCTATAGGGGGTGCAGTGGTAGCAGTTGCTACCAAGCCCAGGATTCTGAGGGCCCAAAGACCCTTGTACCACATAAGAAGACACTGGTATTATATCAATAATTTGGAATGGAGGGGGGGGGGGTGCCGTTTCAATTTTTGCCTCAGGCAGTGCGAAGGATACGTGCTTCCCGGCTCCTGGCCACAAAGCACTGAGGAAAGGGGGGCCCAAGCTACACTCTTGCACCAGGGCCCATGAGCCTTTAGCTACGCCCCTGATTATACCATTTACAGCACTGATGTCCTATTATGTTGGCAGAGGGTTCATTGGGCCCCTCAGGCACTGGAGCCCAGATATGACCACAACTAATGCACCTCAAAAACCACCTGACATTGTGGGCAGGAGATGTGCAGCACTTTCTGAGGTGGAGATTAGTTGACCTGTTGTAAAATGTGGTTACGATTACATAACGCATTGCGACAGAGCAGGAGAGGCGTCTGCGGACTCGGTGGATGACTCCCACTATAATGGTTTATGAGAATTATTAGCTTGATGGTAGCATGCAGCATTAACACTATCCTTGCCGATCTTCTGCTCCTTTGTTCCTAAATCTCCCTGAAGTACAGCCATCTCTCAGCACTTGCACATATTAATGCGCTCAGTCATGTGCTGCAGCTTTACGTATAGGAACGGTAACTTCATTGAAACTCACAGGTTTTATGGTAGAGAGGTCTTCTTGCAATAAATCTTCATCTTTTTTTATATTTCCCATTCTTTTCAATGAACAGGCATCAATCTACCAAAAACAGAGAGCAGGGCCCCTCGGTTTTGGGAGTGGTGGTGTCCTCAGTGGACCAGCCCCACCAGGAGTTCTAACTGACATGCCAGGAGAGTTCCAATAAATCAAGGAAAAGCCCCTTCAGTCTGATGACACATTGGCCGGGACAAAGATTCAACACACAGACTAGATCAACATGGGTTTTAAGCTTCCGGAAGTTAAAGAAGAATGTTCACATTCACTGATGGATAGCAGAGATTTTGGAAGTGGTGAGCTATTAAAATACAAAAGCACACTCACTGACAAAAAATAATAATACCACACCCAGATAGAAATGTCAGATTGCTGCAAAACTTGTCCTGCAGTTATGTCTCAGCAAATATGTACATAATTCCCCTGCTGCCCTATATCATGACTCTCGGAGGCTACTTTTGGGCAGTGTACCTCTTGGTGAGAGATCATTGACTTTTGGACATGCCTCAACAATGCACTTGAAAACATTTTGCCCAGTTGATAGCCTTTGAGAGGGGGCGCATTATTGGACTGGGAGAAGTCATTCTGACCCGGCTGGTATGATCCACCAACAGCAGAAACAGGTGGCCCCTTCCCCCTGTCTCTGCTTGGACCATTTTCAGGCACTTAGCAGAAGAACATTTGGTGTCACGGAGCCCATTACGTACCCTACCATTAACAATAAGCCAGCGTCATTTTTGTTTGCAGTGATGTCGTGAACGAGAAACCTGGACTGCTACGGACTGGAAACATCATCTTTAGTGATGAATCCAGGTTCTGTTTGGGATCCGACAGTCAGATAGGAGGATGGAAGCCTTGTGGTGAGCTCTTCAGTCCTGCCTTTGCTCTGGAGCGACACACTGGTCCAACTGCTGGTGATGATCGGGGAAGCCATCGCATAGGACAGTCGGTCACCCCTAGTAGTGATACGAGGACACTAACAGCTCAGTGATATGTGCAGGACATCCTGCCGCCACATGTGTTCCTCTCATGGCAGGATAATGCTTGCTCACACACAGAAGGGTTTCCCAGGAATGTCTCCTCCAGATTACAGCACTTTTTTGGTTGCCCGGTCACCAGATTTATCACCGATCCAGCATTTATGGGAACAGCTCGGACGCCAGCTTCACCAACCTACGAGTGTGCAGGATCTACGTAAATCTACCTAAAATCTATGGGCAAATGTGCTGTAACATACCAGGAACCTGTATGCCTCCATGTCGAACTGTATCTCATCTTGTATCCAGGCTAGAGGCCATATCTCACCTTGTATCCAGGCTAGAGGCTGTATCTCATCTTGTATCCAGGCTAGAGGCCGTATCTCATCTTGTATCCAGGCTAGAGGCCATATCTCACCTTGTATCCAGGCTAGAGGCCCTATCTCACCTTGTATCCAGGCTAGAGGCTGTATTTATCTTGTATCCAGGCTAGAGGCCATATCTCATCTTGTATCCAGACTAGAGGCCGTATCTCATCCTGTATCCAGGCTAGAGGCCGTATCTCATCTCGTATCCGGGCTAGAGGCTTTATCTCATCTTGTATCTAGGCTAGAGGTGGCCAACAGGGTCCTCGAGCCTCCTTTCAGTTGTACTCAGTTGTACAGTTTTCCCCAATAACTTTCTCTTTCTCTCTGATATTGTAATCACTTTCATCTATCATCAATACAGTCACATTTAGGAGGTTTCATACCAACATCTCCGTCTTGGGGTGGTCACATGACCATGTCCATGCAGCTCTTTCTTATTTCCTGTAATCTCATGTATATAAAGGGCTATAAACTAGCAGTTGTTAGGGGCAGTGCTGGAGCTGTTGCAGAGAAGGAAGAAGTGTGTCATGGGTTTGGTGATGTCATTGCTGACCTCTAGTGAATGGATAGGCTACAGCCTCAGTGATGTCACTGCTGATCTCTAGTGAATGGACAGGCTGCAGAGATGTCACTGCTGATCTCTAGTGAATGGACATGCTGCAGTGATGTCACCACTGATCTCTAGTGAATGGACAGGCTGCAGTGCTGTCACCGCTGATCTCTAGTGAATGGACAGGCTGCAGTGATGTCACCACTGATCTCTAGTATATGGACAGGCTGCAGTGATGTCACCGCTGATCTCTAGTGAATGGACAGGCTGAAGGGGTTTCCCCACTGATCTCCAGTGAATGGACATGCTGCAGTGATGTCACCGCTGATCTCTAATGAATGGACAGGCTGTAGTGATGTCACTGCTGATCTCTAGTGAATGGACATGCTGCAGTGATGTCACCGCTGATATCCAGGGAATTGACAGGCTGCAGTGATGTCACTGCTCATCTCTAGTGAATGGAAATGCTGCAGTGATGTCACCATCGATCTCTAGTGAATGGACAGGCTGCAGTGATATCACCGCTGATCTCTAGTGAATGGAAAGGCTGCAGTGATGTCACTAGTATCTAATGGATGTGATCAAGTGTCAGGCACCTGATGCACATAATAAGTAGTATACTCTCCCTCGTTTGGTGCTTCTGCTTATTATCTCCACAATCAGGGATTTCTACATATTCTCCTGTTCCTGGCAGAGGATTCCTGTTTTCACAAGAATAATGCTGGGGCCGACGGTGCTCTGCATTAGGTGTGACTGCAGCCGGTGAGAGGGAGGCACAGGCTGCAGGTTACCATCAATCTGCAGCCCCAGGACTTTGAGTAAGAGCCTGTGAGGCGTCCTGGTCCTGTAATATTGATGAGCTCTCCTGAATGCAGGCGACTATCTGGTGTCCTCTCCTTCTCGCCCTAATCTGTCTGGTGTTTGCTTTGAGCCTCTGCTGAGCAGTGAGGGATTGGCGCTGCCCCGTTAAATGAGAATTCCCTTTCCCTTTGATACCTCTTGAAAGAAGGATGGATTACTGCTCATTTTATCGGATTACATTTATGGGAATTCCTTGGGCTTTTGACTCCCTGATTGATGCGTTTTTACCAATTGCATTAGTGTCTTTGTCCCCGGTTATCAACAATGCGCCAAGGTTTGTGAACATAACAGGATCAAAGGGCACAAGGTTTCATTGGTTAAACACCTTTTATCTTGTTCTGTTCAGAAAGACTGTATATTATTGTGTGCATTATTGCGGTATTACGGTGAAATCATGAGTCACCCTTATATGTACAGATGTTGCAGAGTTAACAGTCACACTTGGTGAGTTATCACATCTAGTTAACTCTGCTACATCTGTATGCCGGTGTCTTGGGTTAAGGCTTTATTTCTACTAGGGGTATATATTCTAGGGAAAAAGCAAAATGAATTCCCTCTGGACTTATGGGGGGTTCTTAGGGCTCCATCTGAAACAATATCTTAGCCAAACATAAAAGGGTGCAGCTTGGGGGGCAAGGGGCATTTTCCTTGGTTGCAAGAGAGCAGGCAAACAAGCCTATGGCCTCGCCAGTGTATTTAGGGTATCACCCTGGGACAGTAAACTGAAGCTTTGCCCCGGGTGAAGGAAAGCCTAGCTGCAGCTCAGAGACTGAAGTCACTTATACAGTAGCAGAATTTAGCACATACACCTATTCTAGCCGTCTTCCCTTTGCTCCAGGTCACCCCCAAAACCCAGTGGCCGGGGAGGTGGTCTGCTCCTGATTCCATCTTGTATCCAGTACTTTGCACCAGTACAGGCGTACTTGGCAGTGAATCACCTATCACTAGCCCCAGCTCTTTCCTCTTGCATCCTATACACATTCCGGATAGAATTGATGCATGACATCTGGAAAGTCAGGTAAGACTCACTTTCCCCAGGGAGACAGAAGCTGAGGGGTAAGGCCTCTTTCACACGAGCCAGTTGTCCTCCGGATGTGATGCATGTAGTGAACGTATGACATCCGGACTGAATCCTGACCCATTCAATGGTTCTGTGCACATGAGTAGTTTTTCATGCATCATCTCTGCGTTCAGGAGAAATCGCGGCATGTTCTACATGTCTCGCTCCTTAGAAATGAACAGGACTGAAAAACGGAAGGCGTCCAGAGGCAATGTGTTTTCACTGATGGTTACTCGGAGATGTCGAGGGTGATTCTTCAGCTTATCTTTAAAAACTGAAACACTGAATGCAGCTGCCGACAGAACTGGTCCAACCTGCATGTAAAATCATCAGTTTTTCCTCAGAGTCTGCACAATCCATATCGCTCGTGTGAAAGAGGCCTCATAGCAGCGACTGCAGTAAGAAGCAGATTTCTCATGCGGATCCACCGTCTTGATTCTGTGTGATTTTGGCTTGGAGATGCGACTTCCTGTAAGATCTTCGTACAGGAGCCGTTAACTCATAACCTTGTAGGACGCTGTTAAAATCGTGCTCCTGTCATTAATGCTTCCACTGGCAGAACACACCGGCTCGACATTTACATAGTATTTTTCGCACAGCTTTAGTGTTTAGTCCACACTGGAAGCCACAGCCGATGCATGGGACACCATGTCAGCACGTATAGGGAACAGATGGGGAGAAGTGTCCTGTCCCGTATATCAGGAAGAACACATGACGATTACTTCCACTGAATGACACCAGGGATTGTTCCCCTCAGGATAGGTCTTCAGTATTTGAGCGCTGGTGGTCTGACTCCCAGCTCCAAACCCCACCGATCAGATACTGAGACTTAGGGCTCAATCACACGGCATATGAACGGATCTGCAACTGTTCCGTAATTTGGCAGAAGGTCTACGGATCCATTAATTTATATGGGCCCTCAAAAGATGCGGACAGCACACCATCCTCTATGACGAGGATAAGTAATGTAATGTATGTACACAGTGACTGCACCAGCAGAATAGTGAGTACAGCTCTGGAGTATAATACAGGATGTAACTCAGGATCAGTATAGGATAAGTAATGTATGTACACAGTGACTGCACCAGCAGAATAGTGAGTACAGCTCTGGAGTATAATACAGGATGTAACTCAGGATCAGTATAGGATAAGTAATGTATGTACACAGTGACTGCACCAGCAGAATAGTGAGTGCAGCTCTGGAGTATAATACAGGATGTAACTCAGGATCAGTACGGGATAAGTAATGTATGTACACAGTGACTGCACCAGCAGAATAGTGAGTGCAGCTCTGGAGTATAATACAGGATGTAACTCAGGATCAGTACAGGATAAGTAATGTATGTACACAGTGACTCCACCAGCAGAATAGTGAGTGCAGCTCTGGAGTATAATACAGGTTGTAACTCAGGATCAGTACAGGATAAGCAATGTATGTACACAGTGACTGCACCAGCAGAATAGTGACTGCAGCTCTGGAGTATAATACAGGATGTAACTCAGGATCAGTCCAGGATAAGTAATGTATGTACACAGTGACTGTACCAGCAGAAAAGTGAGTGCAGCTCTGGAGTATAATACAGGCTGTAACTCAGGATCAGTACAGGATAAGTAATGTATGTACACAGTGACTGCACCAGCAGAATAGTGAGTGCAGCTCTGGAGTATAATACAGGATGTAACTCAGGATCAGTACAGGATAAGTAATGTATGTACACAGTGACTGCACCAGCAGAATAGTGAGTACAGCTCTGGAGTATAATACAGGATGTAACTCAGGATCAGTATAGGATAAGTAATGTATGTACACAGTGACTGCACCAGCAGAATAGTGAGTACAGCTCTGGAGTATAATACAGGATGTAACTCAGGATCAGTATAGGATAAGTAATGTATGTACACAGTGACTGCACCAGCAGAATAGTGAGTGCAGCTCTGGAGTATAATACAGGATGTAACTCAGGATCAGTACGGGATAAGTAATGTATGTACACAGTGACTGCACCAGCAGAATAGTGAGTGCAGCTCTGGAGTATAATACAGGATGTAACTCAGGATCAGTACAGGATAAGTAATGTATGTACACAGTGACTCCACCAGCAGAATAGTGAGTGCAGCTCTGGAGTATAATACAGGTTGTAACTCAGGATCAGTACAGGATAAGCAATGTATGTACACAGTGACTGCACCAGCAGAATAGTGACTGCAGCTCTGGAGTATAATACAGGATGTAACTCAGGATCAGTCCAGGATAAGTAATGTATGTACACAGTGACTGTACCAGCAGAAAAGTGAGTGCAGCTCTGGAGTATAATACAGGCTGTAACTCAGGATCAGTACAGGATAAGTAATGTATGTACACAGTGACTGCACCAGCAGAATAGTGAGTGCAGCTCTGGAGTATAATACAGGATGTAACTCAGGATCAGTACAGGATAAGTAATGTATGTACACAGTGACTGCACCAGCAGAATAGTGAGTGAAGCTCTGGAGTATAATACAGGATGTATCTCAGGATAAGTGATGTATGTACACAGTGACTGCACCAGCAGAATAGTGAGTGCAGCTCTGGAGTATAATACAGAATGTAACTCAGGATCAGTACAGGATAAGTAATGTATGTACACAGTGACTGGTTATGTGTATTCTTTTTCTAGATACAATTGTGATCACTTTAAAGTTATCTGCAACCAAAATATGCCAGAAGAAAACATATGTGGATATATTAAAGGGGTTATCAGAGACATAAAAATGTCCCCCATATGCCTGGCCCCTCACACACAATATACTTACCTTTTGCCCTGCTCCCTACGCCGCTCCTGGTCCTCGCACCGCCGCTACTTTTCCCCTTTGCATGGTTACAGAAATTTGTAAGGGCACAGCCACAAGGTAAGGAGTGGATCATAAAAAGAGAGAAAGTATAAAAAATGGAGAGGACTCTTTTTTCAATTTAATGTTGGTTTTGGCTTCCCCTGCATGTGTGGCCGTACCCTGAGAAGGGACAGGAGTACCTTTCTGAGTTCCACAGCCGGTTTGTCCTAGAAATCTCCTTGTTAAAGCTTAAGGTGGAATTCCCCTCTAATGAACTGGAATTTACCTGTTTAAAAACCAGTAATCGAATAATTGCCAGATGATAGAGAGGTTATGATACATCTGTATGCAGAGTCCTAGCAGTGAAGCTGTGACATGAGTCCTCCGTTGACTGCAGCAATGAAACCCCCTTTTTATTTCTAACATCAAAGAGCAGCTAATTATCTTGCTGAAAGGGAATGGAACGACAGGGATTTTAATAGTTTCTCCTTTTTTTTTTTCTTCCCTTGAAATAATAACTGTGAGCACAAGCCCGGACTTACAAAGTCACACCTCTTGATCTGAAGACGTTGGCTTATGGAGAAACCTGCTGGAAAGACACCTCTTAAGAGTTTCCATTGATGGCGTCAAATAATTCTCTGGTTAATACCTGTGATTGATTTCTCTTGTTTTCAAACCGCAGCCGGCGAGGTTAAACTGTTTCTAAAAGGTTTCCACATCAAAGCCTTGATGTCCAGATTAGTGACGAGACCTCTCCATAGGTGAATGAGAGGCAAGGCCCGTAATGCACTTCAGGATCTTTTAAGTTGTTCCACTTGGGAAAGTTACCTGCTTATTGGGAAATTATCTCCACGGGCGGCTTCACACAGGCCCCCTGCCAAGCCCCGTCATCTCTCAGGACCTTCCTATCTGCAGCCGTGTAATAAACATTCCCTGTAAATATTTATCGATGTAAATTGAACATTTTCACTTATCTAACTTTCCCCTTCAAAAGGCTCATTATATGGAGAAAATGAAGAAAGCCAGATTTCCATCTAGCTAGAGAGACATGGCGCCACATGCAGGATCTCATCTGAAGAAGGAGGCCAGATGGCTTTTCCTGATAAATTCCAACTTAGGAGAACATTGTATGAAAATAATTGTTCAAAATCAGATAAAATGCCAGAAAATTGCTGCGATTTTGCTCTGTTTAAACAACACCTACTGGATTGGCTTCTAGTTTGGTCCAGGCGGTTGCTACACAAGCCATTATATAGGTCATTCTGGGGTGGGGGACTTTGCAGTCTGGGGTTCATTCCTGTCTTCTATGACGCACTGGGTTTTCCAGGCTCCTGGTATTGATGACCTATACTAACTATAGCTATACCAACCATAGCACTTGCTATGGGGCCCAGAGGTTGAGGGGCCCAAGGTTTTCTGATACATGGTGGTATTATACATACTGAGGATTTTTGACACTTATGCCGCTGTATTAATTTTCTTACACTAGATGTTGGGGGCCCCATCTTATTTTGCTATGGGGCCCTGTGAATCATAGTTACGCCCCAGCTCATTACTATCTGATTGGTGAGGGTCCGACACCCCCGTACTCCCACAATCAGCTGCTCCTCAGCTGGACTTTGAATGGGGCAGGAAGCACAGCGCTGTTCAAAGTGTAGTGGCCACGATGGGTTACTGCAGCTCAGCTAACAATCACTGCCACGAGAGCCAAGTTGCAGTAACCCACCGCGGTCTCTACACTTTGATCGGAGCAGTCTGCATTCTGCCCCATTTAAATTGCTAGCTCCAACGCCAGAGGTTGCTGGTAACAGATGATTGTGGGGGCACGGGGTGTCACACCCTCACCGATTGGATATTAATGACCAGGTGTGTAACTATAATTCAGAGGGCCACATAGCAAAATAAAATAGGGCCCAAAACATCTAGAGTAAGAAAATTAAAACAGCAGAATAAGGAGAAAAAATCATAGCATTTTAGCTCTCCTGATACATTGTACCTGCCCTGATACATTTACCTCCCCTGATACATTTTACCTGCCCTGATACATTTACCTGCCCTGATACATTTTACCTCTCCTGATACATTTACCTCTCCTGATACATTTACCTCTCCTGATACATTTACCTGCCCTGATACATTTACCTGCCCTGATACATTTTACCTCTCCTGATACATTTACCTCTCCTGATACATTTACCTCTCCTGATACATTTACCTGCCCTGATACATTTACCTGCCCTGATACATTTACCTGCCCTGATACATTTACCTGCCCTGATACATTTACCTCTCCTGATACATTTACCTCTCCTGATACATTTACCTCTCCTGATACATTTACCTCTCCTGATACATTTACCTCTCCTGATACATTTACCTCCCCTGATACATTTACCTCCCCTGATACATTTACCTCCCCCTGATACAATTACCTGCCCTGATACATTTACCTCCCCTGATACATTTACCTGCCCTGATACATTTATCTCCCCTGATACATTTACCTCTCCTGATACATTTACCTCTCCTGATACATTTACCTCTCCTGATACATTTACCTGCCCTGATACATTTACCTCTCCTGATACATTTACCTCTCCTGATACATTTACCTGCCCTGATACATTTACCTCTCCTGATACATTTTACCTCTCCTGATACAGTTACCTCCCCTGATACATTTTACCTCTCCTGATACATTTACCTGCCCTGATACATTTACCTCTCCTGATACATTTTACCTGCACTGATACATTTACCTCTCCTGATACATTTACCTCCCCTGATACATTGTACCTGCCCTGATACATTTACCTCTCCTGACACATTTACCTCTCCTGACACATTTACCTCTCCTGATACAGTTACCTCTCCTGATACAGTTACCTGCCCTGATACATTTACCTGCCCTGATACATTTACCTGCCCTGATACATTTACCTGCCCTGATACATTTACCTCCCCTGATACATTTTACCTCTCCTGATACATTTACCTCCCCTGATACATTTACCTCCCCTGATACATTTACCTGCCCTGATACATTTTACCTGCCCTGATACATTTTACCTGCCCTGATACATTTTACCTGCCCTGATACATTTTACCTGCCCTGATATATTCTGTAACAAGTTATACGGACAGGGGAGAGATCTGTGCTGTTGCTGTTAGCTGAACCATTTGCTGGTAGCCGAGGAGGGGTTGTGATAACATCTTATTCAGCATTCATTAGTGTCAGCGAATTTATGATTGCAGTTGCATTTAATAAAAACTCAGCAATAGTAATAAAGTCCCAGCATAAACAGTCTGCGGCTTAAGTGGTATGCTGGGAGTTGTAGTTTCAAAACAGCTCAAGCCAAGCCACCAAGATAATGAAAAGGAACCAGGCACAAGGTATTCTGGGGGTGTTTTCATTGTAATTGCTGAATTTGTAGAACTTAGGACCCTGGGAAATGTCAGATATTTTCAGATTAATTATTTTTGGGTAAATTCATCTGATTATGGATGTTAGAAGTGGTCATTAATTTCAGGTATGGGGCGATATTATTTGCCGCCCGTTATCTTGCAACCTGTTGACACTTCAGGTAATGGTTAATATTTATTGTCTTTGTAACCTTGGCATAATAATCCTCTCCTCATTACATCACGACGAAAGGACAAGTCCGATCATTTCCCGCTCTTCATAGAAGTTTTCCTCTATTAATGCCACATGCTGTGAAATGGAAACATAAAAGGCCTAGGAATACACCCGGAGTCAACCTCTCCTCTGAAACCTGCTCTTTTCAGCCAACTCTGAGTTCTTTTAGTCTCTGACAACCACTAATGGTCACCTTTACAGAGCTCATAGATTGTGACCGACATACAAATTTGTATTGTTATGCCAAAGTAAATCCCACTCCCTTGCTTCCTATGTGTCAGTCTTTACTGTATTCATGGCATTCCATTTATCCACCAAGGAGTGCCGAATGAGCAGATCCTCATGCCCCTTTCTACATGACATAAATGCTATAGCACATGGAAAAAAGTGACAGTAAATGGTAGGATAAATTGAATGAAATAATGAGACGTGATCTTCAGTGACCATGCGGCATCGGTGGCTGTGATCTACGGAAGCTCCTGGAAAAAAAATGCTTTTTTAATTCCTCCAGGGTTGAACCATTGAGAAGTCAGAAGGCAGCGGTGGACGTAATGTGGATGATTCAATAACCTCCACAGGCCACTTCCTGTTGGGTCTATTTCCCCCTTGTGTATTTGTGTTCATGAAGCAGGCCCCTGGCTTTTGAGCTGTGTCCCCTCGCGCTTTCTGCAAGCAATCAGTGAGGTCATTAGATAAATGTAATATACTGTTAGTGATGGAGACAATGGCGGTGCTATTTATTGCATCAAATAGTAGCGATGTTATTGTCGGCCTTTGATTGATATCTTGATTAATTTCCAGAAGGCGTTCTACCAGGTGTTAAGTCCTCGCAGATTGGAGGCTGTGTCCATGCTCTTCATAGTGTATTATGAACACAGACATGCTCAGTGACTGCAGTAAGCCTTTGTTTGCATTGGCAGGCTGTGGAACTCCCTGCGGCTGCAGCCATAAAGACGTTTCTGTTAGAAGCCGGAGAAGCTCATTGTCGAAAAATTGTCCCTCAAAAAAATTAGCATGGTACAACGACGAAGGCATCATGTTGCACAAATGACAGCTGCCTGGCTTAGACAATGGGGAAGAAATGGCTTTTTCGAGCAGAGTATTTCTCATGTAAATTTCCCTGCATGCTGCTCCGTAGGAGAGAACGGATAAAACCAATTCTACAAGACGTTTTGCTCTTGTGTTTTCCTGGAGAACGGAGTTGCAGTGCATGGTAAAAGCAACGTAATGGGCTCAAGCCGTCAAAGGGGTTTCTGGTCTTGTGTAAATAAAGCGTAATTACTGGATAATGGAGAGCGCTGCGACTCTCTAATATACTTTAGGGCCTGACTCCGACTCCAGCATTTTATCACAGTCCGAGTAGTAGTAAACAATCCACAGTAGTAAAATAGTGACAATGGCTTTTTCTCACCATCATGGAAGTAATCAGGCCACTTAGATAGATCTTAAACCCAACTTATTGTAATACAATTTTTCAAATTCCTGACATTTTAAAGCAAATATGCAGTGATCATTTTAAGAAATCTATGACTTTGTCTACAGGAAAAGTTGGAAAAGGTCTGTATGTATGTCCTGGAAATGCAGAGAACCATGTGCGAATCTAAATAGGAATCATAGAAACATTTCAAAAGTGCGGCTGCTGTATTCAGTGTGGCCATAAGGGGCTGTCTGGGAATAAACAACTTTTCACAGGTGTCGCAGCCTCTGCTATGGAAAGATGCATACTTACCTGCTGTCCATAGCTCCGCTGCTGCGCACTGGCTCTAATGTGCTTATATTCTGACCCGTGGCTTGTTTACTTCCTCTCCACCATGGGCATGCTCTGCAGTCAGTGACTGGTGTCCACAAGAGACACATCACCGCTGTAGCCAGTTATTGGCTGCAGCAGACCAGATGATCAAATAAGCTACAGAACGGAAGATGGACACACAGGAGCAAGCATGCAGGTATGCATGGTTCTTTCCATAGCAGAGGCAGGCTGCATGCTCCTATGAAAAGTTATTTATTCCTGAATGACACTTTAAACACTATCCTCCTGTTCTGAACTCTGGTCTTCACTACTGAGCATTAGCAGCACAGGTTCAGGCATTGTAAGTAAGGGCCTTGGAGTAGCATAATGATTCCTAGTATAAGGGACAGGAAAGAGTATAGGAGAGGGGAGAACTGATTATCTATCATCACTAGAATGCCCTGCTTATCACTGTGTATAGTATAAGGACAGGAGAGAGGACAGGGGAGGTGAGAACTGATTATCTGTCATCACTAGAATGTCCTGCTTATCACTGTGTATAGTATAAGTACAGGAGAGAGGACAGGAGAGGTGAGAACTGATTATCTATCATCACTAGAATGCCCTGTTTATCAATCTGTATAGTATAAGGACAGGAGAGAACACAGGAGAGGTGAGAACTGATTATCTACCATCACTAGAATGCCCTTCTTATCACTGTGTATAGTATAAGGACAGGAGAGGTGAGAACTGATTATCTATCATCACTAGAATGCCCTGTTTATCAATCTGTATAGTATAAGGACAGGAGAGAACACAGGAGAGATGAGAACTGATTATCTATACTCACTAGAATGCCCTGCTTATCACTGTGTATAGTATAAGGAATGGAGAGAACACAGGATAGGTGAGAACTGATTATCTATCATCACTAGAATGCCCTGCTTATCACTGTGTATAGTATAAGGATAGGAGAGAACACAGGATAGGTGAGAGCTGATTATCTATCATCACTAGAACACCCTGCTTATCACTGTTTATAGAATAAGGATAGGAGAGAACACAGGAGATGCGAGAACTGATTATCTATCACCACTAGAACACCCTTCTTATCACTGTGTATAGTATAAGGACAGGAGAGAACACAGGAGAGGTGAGAACTGATTATCTATCATCACTAGAATGCCCTGCTTATCACTGTGTATAGTATAAGGACAGGAGAGAACACAAGAGAGGTGGGAACTGATTATCTATCATCACTAGAATGCCCTGCTTATTACTGTGTATAGTATAAGGATAGGAGAGAACACAGGAGAGGTGAGAACTGGTTATCTATCATCACTAGAATGCCCTGCTTATCACTGTGTATAGTATAAGGACAGGAGAGAACACAGGAGAGGTGAGAACTGGTTATCTATCATCACTAGAATGCCCTGCTTATCACTGTGTATAGTTTAAGGACAGGAGAGGTGAGAACTGATTATCTATCATCACTAGAATGCACTGCTTATCACTGTGTATAGTATAAGGACAGGAGAGAACACAGGAGAGGTGAGAACTGATTATCTATAATCACTAGAACACCCTGCTTATCATTGATATAAGAGACAGGAGAGAACACAGGAGAGGTGAGGACTGATTTTGTGGGTCAGATAGGGACAGGGGGTCTGGATGGGACAGAGATGTCTGATTGGGACAGAAAGGTTTGGTGGATGGAGAGGGGTCTGGAGAGGATAGAGGGGTTTGGTGGGGACAGAGGGGTCTGGTAGTGGCTTTATTCCCACTGAGCATGTATGATTTTGGAGGTTGGGTGAGACAGCTGTTGGTCAAAAACGTCTTCATTAGACAGTTATCTCATGCATAGAGCTGCACCAAAAATGTGCAACAACTCTGCCATGTCTGAACCAGGAAGCCTAAAACCTCCAATGTATTGACCCCACAGCCAACCCTGGTTCTTCCAGTTTCCTTAATTAGAGGAAATTTATCCATATATTGTATATAACATGTTGAGCAGAACTGCCCAGGACAGAACTGTTCCCAGAACATGAAGCTCATTCCTAGGACATATCTGGAGACATTCCACCACAGACGGCTGGAGTTCATTCCTCTTCTATGAGTCAGTCTATGGCTTTCACCCACCAAACAACAGTTAATGCAGATTATACACTGAGGTGGAGACTTCTTCCCATGTTCTAATGAAAGGTGACATCATTCCTTCACTATTGACATAGCATTGGTTATAAAATTGTCTATGGCCCTGAGTGTTTGCATTGCATAACAGGTAACACAATGAAGTCACTGAAATCTATGCTCAAACAATTTGCCTATGTTTTTGGAGGGGGAGGGGGACATTCTGTGAACAATTGCATTCTCTGTAATGTTAAATAAACATTTGTGCTGGCAGTTGATAGAGCAACAGAGGAGCAAAGTGCATTAGGAGCTCTCATAGACTACAGGTGGAGAAGCCAAGTGATTGACACATGTCTAGGAAGCAACTTTCAGATTAAGCAGTGCATGTCTCTAGGATCGATAGGCGAATAGTTTCCATATTGTTTTCACTCCAAATAAAATCTGGTACTGGTTAGGGTACTTTCACACTAGCGTTTTTCTTTTCCGGCGCTGAGTTCCGTAATAGGGGCTCTATACCAGAAAAGAACTGATCAGTTTTATCCCCATGTGTTCTGAATGGAGAGTAATCCGTTCAGGATGCATCAGGATGTCTTCAGTTCAGTCTTTTTGACTGATCAGGCTTTTCAGAAAACCGTAGCATGTTGTATTTTTACCTCCGGCCAAAAATCCTGAAGACTTTGACTGAACGCCGGATCAGGTCTATTTCCAATTGACTTGCATTAGAGCCGGATCCGGCTTTTGCATGTTAAACCCGAAAAATGTGAAAAAAAAAGTTAAAGTCCATAAATGGCGGATCCGTTTTTTCCAATGCATTTTTTCATTGTGATTAAAATCCTGATCAGGATTCAAATGTAATCCGTTTTCCCACGTTTTTCCGGATCCGGCGGGCAGTTACGGTGTCAGAATTGAATGCCGGATTTAAACAATGCTAGTGTGAAAGTAGCCTTAGAGGTTTCTTGGTGAGAATGTCTTGTAGCGTTGCTCTATGTCAAGGTATACCCACCCACCATAGGGCACCTGTCATGTTAGAGATCAGTTAGGCCCTGAACTTCGCTCATACCACTGTCCATACCTGCTTGCACCATCCGCCCTAGATGATGGCCCACAACTGGACAGCGGTCCCTTCTTTATTAAGTGCAGGGGTCTACAGGAAAAAATACAGGGACAAAATAATATAAGTAATGACAGACACACTGTCATGGTCTTACCTTCTTGCTGTTCTCCTTCGTTTGACATGTGCTGGCGGCCATCTTGGTTTCTGGGTTTCTTGTAGCCTCCCACCCTGCGGCTTCTCCTTCCCACTGGGAGGAGCTGGATGCCTAGCTCATATATATAGGAGGTCTGTGGCTTCAGTTCCTTGCTTGGTCCTCCTGTGTTCACATGCTTCTAAGACTGCTGCTGCTTCTGGTTCCTGATCCTGGCCTCGTCTGACTACCCTGCTGGTTCCTGATCCAGGCTTCGTCTGACTACCCTGCTGGTTCCTGATCCAGGCTTCGTCTGACTACCCTTCTGGTTCCTGACCTCTGGCTTCGCAAGACCCTGCTTCGGTTTAGCCATCCGTTTGGACTTTTGCCTTACAGCTTGATTTACAATAAAGCCTTCTTATTTCCACTTATCTCTTGTTGTACGTCTGGTTCATGGTTCCATGACACACACAGAGCAGATAACTTACTGGATGGGTCAGAACCAGAACAGAACCAAATGGAATATAGCAGAGTTTTACAAGTCAAAGTCAATACCAGAAGAATCCAATTTAAAGCCAAATCAGTACCAAGCCAAAAAGTCAAACCAGAAAGTCCCATCAGGTCCAAATCATCAGGCAAACTGGGTAGTGTACAGAACACGCCGAGGTCCAAAAATCCAGAGGTCAAAACTCAATATAGCAGGGTATATGATGAGACACCTTAATCACAAGTAACTATGTCCACCCACGTGACCTATGACGTCATGAATGATTCCGACTCCCCACAATTGGTCTGCAAGTTACCAAGACAGAGGACGCCAGCAGCGTGCCTGCTGGTATAATACAGTGGGGCCGAGATGCTGGCGGCACGCAGAGAGGAGCACGCCCACCAGTCAGGAAGGCCCATTACCTGGCAAGGAGAGCATACCTGCTGGTTACCGTGGAGCTCAGACTGAACTGCCTGCTTGCAAGGCGATTCAGTCATGGATAAATCCAAATTCACAGTAGTGCTGCAGAAATCCTAGAATCTTGCTTGTCAGGCCCTGATTTGACAAAATTGTAATGAAATGATTGTGGCGTCTGCCTAGGGCCGAACACCGAACCACTGGAAGATCGGAGGAATGTAAGAAGGAAAGCACAGGGATTTGTGGGCTCTAGACAGAGATGCGGACTGAGAAGTGGGTACAACAATAACCAACCAGTTAGTAGCTTAATTTAATTTAGCTCTATGGATTCAACGCATTTCAGGCCCTTTTCCTCAGATAAAATGAATTCACTACAGCCATATCAAGCTGATAATAGCCTGTCCCTAGAGGTCCTTGCAAATGCATCCCCCCGCTCTGTCTCTAGGAGCGACGTGTTTATATGTGTCCGTTGGTAAGGATCCACATGAGCACGTTTCAGCTCCCTCCCTGTTGTATTCTATCCATTGTATTATTATTATTAGCTAGGATACAGTGCATTTTTTGCTCGGATATAGACTTAAATGAATCATCGAATTCGACGGACGCTTCATCAGAAGATTCATGTGAATCTTCTGCTTGGCAGAATAACTGGATATTGGGAGTGCCGAATCTCAAATGAACTCTCATGATGCTTCCACACAATCAGTACATGTGAAAAAAAATACCCCTATAAAGAGCAGCAGGGAACGTCAGCGTTTCGTAGATACTATACCAAAATCAAGACTTAGTTCCTATTATTGTGGACACCGACCCTCCTGGGACAAACCATCAACTCTATCTGTGACGAGTCGAGGCCTCCGCTCTCCTTCTGCAATGATCAGAGAATGTCCTTAAGAGCCTGGTATATCTTTTACACACCTGCTGGTTTTCTCTACAACCCCATCCAGTTCACGATTAGGTGGACATTCCAGAAACATCCCAGTTCTAGCTAATTTAAAGGTCTAGAATTTGTAGACTCCATGGGATTAATGGAAATAAATCTCCTTTGAAGGTGCTGGTGACCAATGGTGACAATCAGTAGATGTAGCTTATGGGGTCACCACCTGACATATGATCCACCATTTTCTTATATAACATCTCATAACCCCAGTGGAAACATACGAGTTGTCTTTAATCCGCAGTATTTTGTATCACAATTGAATTTGTTCCTCTGAGCCTCTAATGTACAATAAGCTGAGATCAAGCAGCTCGCCCCATGATTCTCCTATTATCTGCCGAAATCCTGCTCATTGTCTTCATCACAAGATATTATGGATGCACCTTGTAAAATAATGTCTGCAATGTTCACTAGATAAATACAGGAGTCATACCACACAAATAAAGACTTTTCATAATGCCCCTGGTGTCAGCCAACAGCAAAGTTTAGATGTGAGTCATGTGGAAGGACAGAGATGAAGTAGATGATTCTAAGTTATTATTGGTTTGTTAACTTCTATAGGAAATCTCCTCTGCAGCTTCTAACATCTGTGTAACAGTTTGTGTTCTATGTTATATCACATGCGACATATCACCGTTATCTCCATGACATTATTTTCCCAAATTACTTATCCGGTACAGAACCTGAGTTACATCCTGTATGATACTCCAGAGCTGCGTTCACTATTCTGCTGGTGCAGTCACTGTGTATATACATTACTTATCCTGTACTGACCCTGAGTTACATCCTGTATTACACCCCAGAGCTGCACTCACTATTCTGCAGGTGCAGGTAAAGTTGAAATAAAAACAGCAGCACTCTCCAGCCTTGATCCTTTATACTTTATTTTCACCAAGACAAATGCGACGTTTCGATCAGTGTGATCTTTCTCAAGCAATCTAACATTGTGAACTCAAAATCAAATACTTATACCCTACTGAGCTGATGGAGTTGACATAGTAAGTTGATGGAGTTTTATATGCACAATTTGATAAAGTTTAAATATGGTGGATCAGGTTAACCCCGCTGTCAGATGAACAACAGTGGGGGTGGTATGCACGGTTGTTTTTAATAATGTATTTGCATAATTGATTAGGTCAGATGACCAGCTCAGTAGGGTATAAGTATTTGATTTTGAGTTCACAATGTTAGATTGCTTGAGAAAGATCACACTGATCGAAACGTCGCATTTGTCTTGGTGAAAATAAAGTATAAAGGATCAAGGCTGGAGAGTGCTGCTGTTTTTATTTCAACTTTACCTGGATTTGGAGAGGCATAGGACTGGCTTCTGACACGGCGAGCACCACCACAGTAAGGAAATCATCATTTTTTGTAGTGCTGCTACATTTTTTCTTTTTTGTGTATTCTGCAGGTGCAGTCACTGTGTACATACATTACTTATCCTCTGCTGATCCTGTGTTATACTCCAGAGCTGCACTCACTTTTCTGCTGGTGCAGTCACTGTGTACATACATTACTTATCCTGTACTGATCCTGAGTTACATCCTGTATTATACTCCAGAGCTGTACTCCCTATTCTGCTGGTGCAGTCACTGTGTACATACATTACTTATCCTGTACTGATCCTGAGTTACATCCTGTATTATACTCCAGAGCTGCACTCACTATTCTGCTGGTGCAGTCACTGTGTACATACATTACTTATCCTGTACTGATCCTGAGTTACATCCTGCATTATACTCCAGAGCTGCACTCACTATTCTGCTGGTGCAATCACTGTGTACATACATTACTTATCCTGTACTGATCCTGAGTTTTACATCAAGACACGGAGGCTCATATTGCTATCTCCTTCTTTACTTTCCACCAATAGCAGCAAAGAAGAAATTTACATAATCATAACAATAAAGGACCCTCCCCTGACAGATCCTATAATAAGCAGTGTCCTCTTCAGTGTCTTCCTCTTTCTTTGCTGCTCCACCAAAGATAAGTAACATCTATTCATTGTTTGATTATTGCTTTTTACTGTGATTGAGGGGTTAACCTCTGACTTTAGTTTGCTCAGGATTTGTTTTACTGATTGGGATTTTTCTCCCCTTGTCCTTATTTTTTGTCCTTCGGGGCCTGTGGATATTTCTGTTTCTGCTGAACCTCTTTTCCTGCTTTGGGGGGTCTTCCCCCTTCCCCCTCTTTTACTTCGCCCCTGGCGTTTAGTGCCAGTTTTCTTCCGGCTGCGGTTTGCGTCCGGCGACTCACCCCCTGTTATTGGCCTACTTGCTGCGGCCTGGTCCTGCGTCCGGAGGCGTTTTTCCTCCCCCTCTTACCTTTCTCCCTGCGCTCCACGGTATCGCGTCGCTCCGGCGCTGGTCCCTGCTTGTTTTCCCGCGGCCGCGAGATCTCGGCGGCCATTTTGGGAGTTCTCCCGCGCATGCTCTCGCGGGATTTCGGATCGGCTCCTACTCCGGACAGCAGCGTTTCTCTCCCTGCGGCTCCTGGGGTGATTAACCCCTCTCTAGGTTAGTTTTAGGTTTGGGAAGCTTCCCTTTGCCCCAATTAGGCTCCCCCTAGGCTCACAGTGTGCCTGTGTGCCTTAGTGTGATCGTCTTATATATCAAATATGTAATCTGACCGATCCCCATCTGGGCCTACCCCACCTCCATCTGGGGACCCCGGAAGGTCTGAAATGAACATGCAGGCCCTGGAATTGCAGCGCTCTGTGTCCAGCGCAATCATTGAGGCCATGGGATCCATGTCATCCATGATATCCCAAACAATATCCCAGGCCTTATCTGCCCATGCTCCTGACCCCTCTAATCTAACGCCTGATATAGCTCATCCGCAGCCTGCCACTTGTGATACTCCTAATGTACAGGAGAACCGGACCGGTGTGATCTCAGCCACCATTGATAGCGCGCATAGATCGCGCAAAAGAGCCTTACCGCGCCAGGCAGAAAGGGCGCGCACATGGAAATGTGCTAGAGCACAAAATAGTGATGTGGAATCAGAGTTGGATTCTGATGCAGAGGCTAACGCGGAGGCGAGCGGCCGTTCTGAGGAGGAAATGGATTATGACATCCTGGGCACTGCTGATCCTGTGCCTTCCACCTCTGGGTCTGTGGGTCCTGCCACCACTGCCCCTAGTGCGGCACCTTCCCTGGTGGATCCCTCTGGCAACCCCTTATTCGACCCTGATGCCCTTCACCACCCTAGGTCATCAGAATGGCTGCCGGCGGCTCACGTGAGCACTTATCTGGAGCACTGGGTGCGCCGTCCTCTCAGTAAAGAGGCGCGCAGTAAGCTTAGGTCCGAATGTCCCAGACCGTTAGTGCCAAACAAGGTCTGTGAGACACCGTCAGTGGATCCGAAAATGACCCAGTTCCTGGCCAAAACTGGTTGGAATCCCCGTAAAGGGTTAGATTCGGCGCTAAGGAGTTGCCAGGACAAGCTCCTAGACATATTTGGTCCTCTGGCCAAAATTTTGGAGATGGCCGAATCGGCCAGAATTGACGGCTCTCTGATAGACCCGGAGGAGCTTTCTGGATGGATACAGAGAGCCATCTGTATCGCGGGCAGCTCTAACTCGTCCCTGGCCATTGAACGGCGTAAAGCCATACTGTTTAAAATTGACCCGAAACTGGCTAATCTGGCTCTTACCGAGGCAGGAAAGGACGCTAATGGTCTACTTTTTGGGGACTCCTTTATCAAGGACCTCGGCAGATACGTGGGGGCATTTACGGCGCTAGACAAGGCCCAGTCCTCCATGCGTAGGGTGTTCCAGGGACGGGTCTCCACCAGGGTCGGCAGTAGTAGGGGCCGCCTGTCCGGCCGTTCCACATTCCAAGCCCGCAGCTCGGGCAGAGGCTCCTTTTCGTAAAGACAACCCTTTCAGGAGCAGAGGAACCCTCCTCCATGCTTCCCGGCCAGAGGCGGCCAATGGCGATCGAGGTCGTTTCGAGGAAACCAGAACCCTCGCAAATCCTTCAGTAAGTCTATCCCCAGTGGGGACTTCTTTGGATCCTTGTGTCGGGGGCAGACTCCGTCATTATTTCCATGTTTGGTCCAAGGTTACGTCAGACCCATGGGTGCTGACTACGGTAAGGGGATTTCACATAGAGCTCACGGAATCTCCAGAGCTCATCCCTCCACCCCCACCACTGGGTCTGGTCCAACCACACAGGGAGCTCGTAGACATCGAGCTCCGGTCCCTTTTCCAAAAGAGGGCAATAGAAAGGGCTCCCCCTACCTCCGGGGGTGTCCTCAGCAGCATCTTTCTAGTCCAGAAAAAGGGCGGCCAGATGCGTCCAGTGATAAATCTCTGCGCCCTGAACTCTGTGGTGCGCTATCGCCATTTCAAAATGGAGGGGATCCACCTCCTTCGGGACTTATTAGTTCCAGGGGACTGGTGTCAGAACCTCCCAGGGAGCCAGTAGTGGGATGAGGAACCCACTGGCAGTAAGCAGCTGACAGCCCAGAATGCGGTACAAGTTTAGGGATAATCCAAGAGGGGTAGTCAATGTCCAATCCGGGTCGAGGCAGGCAGCGAAGGTTCAAGGCGGAAGACAGTCCAGGGGTCAGTAGCCGGGAAGGATACAAAGAAACAACAGGCAATAGAAGGATCTGCAGGGAGGCTAGGTGTTCACCATAAGGTGGAATAACTCAGCAATGAACCAGAGCTCAGGCCAGGTCTTTATAGCCAGGGAAGGTAGGAACCACCCTCCCCAGGAACCAATGGCAGGCGAGGAAGGTGGAAGGTGTGTACTGGGAATCTCCCTCAGCAAGGCTCACACCTGACAGCCGGATAATGCAGGAACTCTATGCACCCGGAAATGTGCGAGCAGCCTGTGTACTGCGCACATGCCGTGCACCCGCACCTCGGGCACCAGGTGTTCTACCGAGCTGAAGGGGAACCCATGCCCTGCGCCGTGCCCGTGGTCCCAGAGTAGGGGTAACACCCCCTGCTTCCTGACAGAGCCCCCCACCAAGGAGCGGCCTCCGGACGCGACCCTGGGAAGGCCTCTCGGGGTGAGCCCGATGGAACGCCCGCACCTTGGCGGCCGCATGGACATTCCCCAAGGGCTCCCAGGAACGCTCCTCGGGACCGTACCCCTTCCAGTGGATGAGATACTCCAGGACCCCACGCCGGCGGCGGGAGTCCAGGATCTCCTGGACTTCATACTCATCATCGTTATTCACCTGGATGGGAGGTGGTGGAGCAGGTGCCCGGTCCGGGAATGGGTTGGCACGGTGTGGTTTCAACAAGGACACGTGGAATACCGGGTGGATTCCCAGGGAAGTAGGCAACTGGAGCTTGGCTGCAACGTTGTTGACCATACTCACGATCTCAAAGGGGAGATGGCTCACCCAGTCGTCTTGTAGATGGGATGTGTAACAGCGAAGGAACTGTTCGAGAGTTTGGTTGGTCCTTTCGGTCTGCCCATTGGACTGGGGGTGATAGGCAGAAGACAGGCTGCGAGTGATATGAAGGCTACGGCAAAACTGGGTCCAAAAGCGGGAGGTGAATTGTGAGCCCCGGTCTGAGACGATGGAATCAGGGAGCCCGTGCAACCGGAACACGTGTTGGAGGAACAACTCTGAGGTTTTTTTGGCCGTCGGGAGACCGGAGGTCGGAATGAAGTGGGACATCTTGGTACATCTGTCCACCACCACCATGATGGTGGTACAGGCTTGTGAAGGCGGTAAGTCCACAATGAAATCCATGGCTATGTTGCGCCATGGAAGGGTTGGCACTGGCAGAGGCTGTAATAACCCAACAGGTTTTGAGGTGGGACGTTTGTAGAGTGCACACACGGAACAAGACTCTATGAAGGAGCGTACGTCGGCTGCCAAAGAGGGCCACCAAAACTGACGTAGGATGCATTCCATGGTGTTGCGCCTACCTCGGTGGCCTGCTGTGGGGTGGTCATGGTGATGCTGTAGTACAGGCAGTCGCTGGGAGACTGGGACGTAGATCCACTGTTGGTGGTAACAAAGCCCCTGCTTCATTGGCAGATGGGCTGCCTCCTCTGGAGCTGGCATGCTGGCCCGTCGGATCCTCTCGATCAAGGAGTGTTGGGTGGCTAGAAAGTATGCGGCTGGCAGGATCGGTTCCGGAGGTGCAGGATCGGCCTCGGAGGAGCACATACGGGACAAGGCATCAGCCTTGCCGTTCTTGGATCCCGGTCGATAGGTAATCTGGAGGCGAAAACGGGAGAAAAAGAGAGCCCACCTGGCTTGTCGAGGACGCAGTCGCTTGGCACTGCGGAGATATTCGAGGTTGCGATGGTCGGTGTACACCACCACAGGGTTTTCGGCTCCTTCCAGCAAATGTCTCCATTCCTCCAGGGCGTCCTTGATGGCGAGCAGCTCCCTCTCACCCACATCATAGTTGCGTTCGGCCCCGGTGAGTTTGCGGGAATAAAAGGCAACGGGATGGAGAAGCTGCTTCTCCCCTTGGACCTGGGAGAGAACAGCCCCGATAGCCCCCTCGGAGGCATCGGTCTCCAGAAAAAACGGGCAAGAGGCGTCCGGTTGTACCAGTATAGGTGCCTGTGTGAACAGCCTCTTAAGGTGCTGGAATGCCTGTTGGACTTTCGGGGTCCATTCAAACAGGGTGTTGCTCCTGGTCAGAGCAGTGATGGGAGCGCAGATCGCTGAAAAGTTCCGAATGAATCGGCGGTAAAAATTGGCAAAACCAATGAACTGCTGCACCATCCGCCGATTGCGGGGGACAGGCCAATTCTGGACGGCCTGGATCTTCCTGGGGTCCATCTCCACTCGACCTGGGGATAGGATGTAGCCCAGGAACTCAATGGACGAGACTTCGAAGGTGCTTTTTTCAAGCTTGCCATAGAGACTGTGGGTCCGCAGACGCTGGAGCACCGATTTGACATGCCGTTCGTGTTGTGGCAGTGATCTGGAGAAGACAAGGATATCGTCCAGATATACCACAACATGGGTATCCAACAGGTCACGGAAGACGTCATTGATGAAGCACTGAAATGTGGCAGGGGCGTTACAGAGCCCAAAGGGCATGACAAGGTACTCGTAGTGCCCAAACCGTGAGCGGAATGCTGTCTTCCACTCATCCCCCTCCCTGACACGAATCAGATTGTAGGCCCCACGGAGGTCGATCTTGGTGAAGAAACGGGCATCCTTGACTCTGTCCAGCAAGTCGGGAATGAGAGGGAGTGGGTACCGGTTTTTCTTGGTGATGTCGTTCAGGGCCCGGTAATCGACACAGGGCCGGAGACCCCCATCTTTTTTCCCCACAAAGAAGATGCCGGCCCCAACTGGAGAGGTCGAGGGACGGATGAACCCCTTCGCTAGGCTCTCCTCTATGTAGTCCTTCAGGGCCCTGGTCTCGGGTTCGGACAGATTGTACAAGCGCCCGTACGGCAGTGGGGCTCCAGGGAGCAGGTCAATGGGGCAATCATAAGGCCTGTGTGGCGGCAAGGCGTCTGCTCCTTTTTTTTCAAAAACGTCTGCATAGTCCCGGTATTTGTCAGGTAGTCTGTGTTCAACGGTGCCCAGAACCGCAGGAGGGCTTGGAGCCGGAGACGCGTGAACAGGAGAACCGGAGGGGGGCGTGAAGGTGATGGAGCCAGAGGTCCAGTTAATCGTGGGGTTGTGTCTCCTAAGCCAGGGGATGCCTAAAATGACTGGAAACAAGGGGGAAGGCACGATGTCCCACACGATCTTCTCAGAATGGTAAAGGCCGATGCGGAGGAACAAGGGATGTGATTCCATGGCGATAGGTCCCGTCTTTAGGGTGCTGCCATCCACCAGATGCAGCTGGGATGGGTTCTTCTTAGGGCGCAACGGGATGCCTAGTTGGGAAGCCAGATCCTTGTCCATAAAACAGCTGCTTGCGCCCGAATCAATGATGGCAGAGAGATCAATATTGTTGTTGCCCAGCTGCAGGGAAACAGGGATGGTGAGATGAGACGAGTTGTTATACATAGGTAGGTTAATGCATACCGTGGGTGTCTCCGGCCTACCTTCGGGAGGTTTGATGGGACAGTCCTTCAGGAAATGGCCCGGTTTTGCGCAATATAAACACAGATGCAAGGTTCTTCTCCTGGTTCTCTCCACCGTGGACAGGGGACCCCGAACAGCCCCGATCTGCATCGGCTCCTCCTGGTTACCGTCTGCTGCCACAGGAACAGGAAGCCTTAAGGGTTCCGACCGGCGCTCCGTTAGAGGCGGGGTCTGTTGTCGCTCCTGTCGTCTTTCCCGGAAGCGGCGATCCAGGTGGGTTACTGAGTCCATCAGGCCCCCCAAGGAGCCCGGCACCCCAATGCGGGCGAGCTCATCCTTGAGCTGCTCGGACAAACCGATGCGGAATTGGTCAATCAAGGCCACCTCGTTCAAGCCCGTATCCGGGGCTACCTCACGGAATTCCATGATGTAATCCTCCACTGGACGTCTGCCCTGGCGGAGGGTGCGCAAGGTACCCCTGGCGGTTGAAGAACGCAGGGGGTCATCATAAAGTCTTTGCATAGCTGCGGCAAAGGACTTCCAAGATGCCAGCACTGGGTCATCGGCTAGTAGGAGTTGGTGCGCCCAGGTCTGGGGAGGCCCTGAGAGCAAGGAAATTGCCGTGTGTACCTTGACGAAGTCCGTGGCATATGTACGTGGCTTCAGGGAAAACAACAGCTCGCAGGAGATGATGAAGGAGCGGTACTTCCTCCGATCTCCTGAAAACCGCTCAGGGAGGCTGACTGACGGCTCGCTAGAGACCACTTCCAGGGTGCGCGCCGGCGTAGGGGGAGGCGAGGGTGGTAGCGCGGTGCGCTCTGCGATGCGCTGCTCCTGTGTGGCAACCCTCTGCAGCAGGTGCTCATGACTCGCTTGCATCTCCTGAAAGGCCTGCGTCATGAGGTTAAGTTGCTGGGTCATGGCCGTCATAAGATCCACTGCTTTTGCGGGTTCCATGGTGAAGGCTGAGTTATTATGTCAGAACCTCCCAGGGAGCCAGTAGTGGGATGAGGAACCCACTGGCAGTAAGCAGCTGACAGCCCAGAATGCGGTACAAGTTTAGGGATAATCCAAGAGGGGTAGTCAATGTCCAATCCGGGTCGAGGCAGGCAGCGAAGGTTCAAGGCGGAAGACAGTCCAGGGGTCAGTAGCCGGGAAGGATACAAAGAAACAACAGGCAATAGAAGGATCTGCAGGGAGGCTAGGTGTTCACCATAAGGTGGAATAACTCAGCAATGAACCAGAGCTCAGGCCAGGTCTTTATAGCCAGGGAAGGTAGGAACCACCCTCCCCAGGAACCAATGGCAGGCGAGGAAGGTGGAAGGTGTGTACTGGGAATCTCCCTCAGCAAGGCTCACACCTGACAGCCGGATAATGCAGGAACTCTATGCACCCGGAAATGTGCGAGCAGCCTGTGTACTGCGCACACGCCGTGCACCCGCACCTCGGGCACCAGGTGTTCTACCGAGCTGAAGGGGAACCCATGCCCTGCGCCGTGCCCGTGGTCCCAGAGTAGGGGTAACACCCCCTGCTTCCTGACAACTGGATGGTAAAATTGGACCTCAAGGACACGTACCTGACGGTCCCGATTGCCACTGCATCCAGGGATCTTCTGCGTTTCAGGTGGGGGGACGAAGTGTGGCGTTTCACGTGCCTCCCGTCAGCACCTTGGTGCTTTACAAAGCTCTTACGCCCAGTCATGGCCTGACTGCGGAGTCGGGGTGTGCGTCTAATCATCTATCTGGACGACATCCTTGTTATGCATCAATGTCAGTCGACTCTGCTGCAACACCTCCAGTGGACCTCGAAGCTCTTGACGGACCTTGGTTTCCTACTGAACCCCGAGAAGTCGGTACTTACGCCATCTCGTTGGATGGAGTTCCTGGGCTTTACAGTGGACTCGGTTACGGAATCCCTCAGCCTTCCGACGGAGAAATTGCGGGCGATCCGCAAGGAGTTGAGGCACGCCCTTGCGGCCACCTCCCTGTCGCTGCGCCATCTGGCCTGCATCATTGGCCTGTTAGCCTCTTCCATTCAGGCGGTGTTCCCTGCGCCTCTCTACTATCGGGCTCTGCAGCGACTGAAGATTGCCCAGCTTCGCGCCGGTGCCACCTTTGCGGATCTGGTAGTTATGGATCAGGATGCTCGGGAGGAGCTCCGTTGGTGGATAGACAACTTGGAGGCGTGGAACGGCAGAGCGATCTTCGGGTTTCAACCGGAATTCACGGTGGAATCGGACGCGAGTCTCAAAGGCTGGGGTGCCCACTGCCAAGGCATGTCCACGGGTGGTCGGTGGTCAGAAGTCGAGAGCCGTCTTCACATCAACGCGCTGGAACTTCTGGCGGGTTCGTTCGCCGTCCGGAGCTTCTCCAATGGCATGGCTCATGCGTGTATCCGCTTGCGCATGGACAATGTGTCGGCGGTCCGCTACGTCAACCACCTGGGCGGCACCCAGTCGGCTACTTTGGCTCGACTCGCGAAGGAGTTCTGGTCCTACTGTCTTTCCAGGGACATCATGGTACAGGCAGAATACCTCCCGTGTCTTCACAACTACCGAGCGGATTGGAGCTCCCGATACTTCACGGACGGCAGCGACTGGAGACTCGCTCCGGAGATGTTATTCTCGATTTCGGCCATCTGGGGTCCTTGCTCCATAGACCTCTTTGCGTCACGGCTCAATACTCACCTTCCCAGGTTCTTCAGCTGGCGCCCGGATCCGGAGGCGGTGGATGCGTTTCTCCAGGACTGGACTTCAGCTCTACATTATGCGTTTCCACCTTTTGCCATGATCCCGAGGATGCTGCTACAGACTCGTCATCAGAAGGCGGAATTGGTGGTGGTGGTTCCCTTCTGGGGGACTCAGGCCTGGTACCCGATCCTCCTGGAACTCCTGGTGGAGGTGCCACTCCTCCTCCCGGGTCGGACGGATCTACTCCAGGGCCCTCTGGGCGTTCCTCACCCCCTGCTGGTCGACGGCTCCCTTCAGCTTCTGGCGTGCAGGATCTAGGGACTCGCGGAGAGGTCAAGGGAATTTAGGAGGCTACTAGACGCCTCCAGGATAACGCTTGGGCTCCCGGCACCCGTAAATCTTACCGGGCAGCTTGGAGATCTTGGGTTAGCTGGTGCGTGGAACGGAACCTTGATCCCGTTTCGGCGCCTGTGACCAGTTTGTTGCAGTTCCTTACGTCTCTCTTTGAGGCAGGGAAGGCTTATTGGACCATTAATTTGTTCCGTTCTGCGATTTCTTCAACTCATCAGGGTTTTGATGGCGTTCCGGCGGGTCAACACCCTTTGGTGTCGCGCTTGCTGCGTGGGTCTCGCTTGGCTCGGCCTCCTCGGCCGCGCTTCACCACCACGTGGGACGTTTCACTGGTCCTTTCTTTCCTCACTGCGTCGCCTGAGAACGCGGCTCTTTCCCTCCGTCAGCTTTCGGCCAAGTTGTTGACCCTCTTTTGCCTTATTTCCTGTAAGAGGGTTTCTGACGTCAGGGCTCTGGACCATGATGCTAGGTCCTTTTCTCCCGAGGGCGTCACCTTTAACATTTCGCGTCGCACCAAGACCAATATTCGGTCTGTCTCTTATCCCTGTTTCCCGTCTTCCCCGGCGCTCTGTCCCGTGGCCTGCTTGCGGGAATATGAGTTGCGCACTCGGGCTCACCGTTCTGCGGATGTTCCACAGCTGTTCCTCTCTATTCGCCATCCTTTTGGCCCAGTGTCTAGCCCCACTTTGGCGCGCTGGATAAAGTGGGTCATGTCCCTTTCTGGGATTGATACGGCGGTCTTTACTGCTCATTCAACCAGGGGCGCGGCTGCCACTGCTCTGGCTGTTTCAGGGGCTCGTTTGGAGGACATTTTGCGTTTGGCTGATTGGTCTAGTGCCACTACGTTTAGGGAATTTTACTTCCGACCGCCTTCTCATGTGTTCTCGTCCATTATTGATCACCTTTGAACTTGCAATATGAGCCTCCGTGTCTTGATGTAAAACTTAATGATTTTCCTATTTCATGACGTAAAGTCATAGTTGTATTAAAGACACGGAGGCGAGTATTGCCCGCCCTGGATATTTTTCCTGCCCGCCCTTTTTTGTGGGGTGTTTATTGTTGGACTGTTTACATTGTCTTTTTTTGATATTTATATACTTATATTTTTATCGTATATCATGTTGTTGTTTATTTATTGTCCTATGTTTTTCACCGACCTTGCTGTGTGCTACTGTTTCCAGGGTCGTTTTCGTTCATTACCTGACCCAGTTCTTACACTGGCTATATTGTTTGTTCTATTTCAGGCTGAATTTTCCACGGTGTATGGACTTCTACGTGGTTCCAGGTTTCCTGAAGTGTTAGCCAGGTTGGCTTGATTCTGCTATTCGTTAGCCCGGTTGGTTACAGTTCTCGGGTCCAGTTCCGGTTCCAGTTGTGCAGTTGGTGTCGCGGATTTAAAGAAAGAGGAAGACACTGAAGAGGACACTGCTTATTATAGGATCTGTCAGGGGAGGGTCCTTTATTGTTATGATTATGTAAATTTCTTCTTTGCTGCTATTGGTGGAAATGAAAGAAGGAGATAGCAATACTCGCCTCCGTGTCTTTAATAAAACTATGACTTTACGTCATGAAATAGGAAAATCATTAAGTAACATCCTGTATTATACTCCAGAGCTGCACTCACTGTTCTGCTGGTGCAATCACTGTGTACATACATTACTTATTCTGTACTGATCCTGAGTTATAATTGTATTGGCTTCAGAGCTGAAATCTCCCAGTATCTCCTGCTGGTTTACTGTGTATGTTGTCTCACAGTTTGTGTAATATCTGCTTGACTTGCATTCTGGGAAGTTATATATTTTTACCAAGTATTGTACATTCACCTGCTTGATATTTGCTAAGCTTTTGGGGGGCGTCTTTTAACAAGTCTGCTGACTGTTTCCAGTAAATGTAAGCAGTGTGCTGGAGACGATATCAAGAAAATATTCTGCAACTTTACATTTGCTGTGAATTGCAACAAATGGTGCCATGACTGGAGATAATATTGTTTCTTGAAGCAGTGGATGTGAGGTGGGGGTGTGCGTCCAGGGCTAGGACAGAATAGAGATATGTTCCTGTGTTCACAAAGGACTGCCGACACCGATACATGGTAGCGACCTGAGCAGCAGTGTGACCAGGACTAGGTTTTCAGCAAGCTCCAGTGACAGCAAGCAGAGATCTTCTGGAATGTGAGGAATCCGGACATAAAGCGGCACACGTACTCATACTATACACCAGTTTCCTGGCAAAAAAGTGGCCAAAATTAGTGACTTTTTATGATTGTCCGCTGCATGCTCCATGATTGGAAAGAGGAAAACGAACAGAGCTTTGTGTAAAGGGGTTTGACCTCCACAACCTGACATTCGCAGAAGAAACCGGTGTAACTGCCCACTGAACAGTATGCCAGGCCATAGCTGGCGACGCGTAGATGATGGAACACGTTATTAAGAGCTGGCTGCCTGGTAATAATTTGGGCCCCTCTCGCTCCATATTAACGCGCACCAGTCTCTAGTAAATAAGCCCCATTGCAGTTTACAGCGTTGCAGAACGTTTCATTCTTGGATGATGAGGCTTTATTTGTAATGTGCAGGTAAACAGGCGTGAGTCACTTTGCACACTTCTGCGGATACGTAAACCACTATGAAGGTCATTCTGCTCGGGCAGGAAGCGGTACTGTTTACCTGCGTCTGGTGTCGGTGTGTCAGCCGCGCAGAGACGTCTATTTGCTCGCAATAAGGAAGCAGTTGAGGAAGTTGTGCCGAGTTACCCAGCGAGCCCCACGTCCGCACTGAGGGACCGACGATGGGAATTCACAGAATCCATCTATGTAAATGATTCTGCAAAGCCGGGTGACAACCAAAGCAGTGACTGTTATAAGGCCCTACCATGAACAAAGAGCAAACTGAGTAGACATGGCGTTCTCCATTCACTGCTATGGGACTGACTAGGATTCAGACGCCCCATAGTAGGAAATGAAGACCAGAGAGAACTGCACCTATAGGACAGTTATGGCTATGCTATGCCAGATGGGACAACCCCTTTAAAAAACAAACAAGTATATATACATATGTACAAGATAACACAGCCGGGAGATGACATCATAGGGTCAAGGTCACAGGTCAAGAAACAAGGTTGTCATCAGGTAATGGTCGCAGGTCAGATAGGCCATTGAATAAAGTTATGATAAATATTATTTTACTTTTTTGCTGACCTCTGTGACCTTGACCCTATGATGCCATCGCCCACCTGCTTCACTTTGTAACTTATATACCTGATTTGCCTTTTCTTGTCTTTTCGACCTATGACGGTCCTAGTTCTATGCAAAAATGAGTAGCCAGAGATCTTTAAAGGGGTAGTCCATGCTTTACCAAGTGATGGCCTGTCCTCAGGAGAAGCCACCTCCCGCACCCCCCAAAGATCAGCTGTTTGGATGTAGCTCCTTCGATGTCAGCCTTTTAGTGGACGGCGCTGTCACTGCAGTACTGCGGCCATTCATTCAAGGTCTACTAAGCCCAAGGCTGTCTGGAACCCTCCTTCTATCTTTTCAGAGGCTCAAGGTAATCCTCTGTCCACCCCCCATGCTTTACACTGCATCTCTGCTTGTTCATAGTGGTAGTAAATGGGAAGTCAGTTAGTGCAGATGGGAATTCCAGCAGAGAAAAGGTTACAGGTTATAAACTCCAAGCAGCAAAATCACCAGTGAGAAACAAGAGGTTATCAGGTACCTGCTGCACATAGGGGAGGAGCCTCCATAAAGGGGAGGGGTCTAAAGAACAACTTTAATGGGGGTCACACACTGTTACAGTAAATTGACAGATACGTATTAACATGTGCAAGCATCTTAATAACTTTGGTGCATTTTGGAATCTGCTCTGTTATGGGCAGGAGTAGATTTGATCCAAATTGCTGACAATGGTTCTTCTAATACTAAATACTCACATAAAGGGGGTGAATAGTTATGCATTCAGCACCAAAACACTGCCACACATACTTACTGCAGCACATTTTTTACCTGCTTTAAACACCTTTATACCCTTTTTATTACTTATCTCTCAAAGCGGCTTGGCATAGCAAAAAGGGGCATTAAATAATTCAATGTGACACCATGTGCCAAAAATACACCAAAATGTAAAAAGTAAAGTTGGTGACAGTTTATAGGTGCAGCAGATTTATCCTCCAGCATCCACCAGGGATCAGCTGAAGACTGCGGAGGCAACGTATGAAAGGCTTTGCACCAGAAAAGTGGAGGGTTTTAGGCCGTTTTGTCAGAGACGTTGCTCTTGCGACAAATTTAAGAGTTTGCACCATGCCAAGTATTCGCCTAGAGGTGCACAGGTGTTTTGTGGGCGGAATTCAATTTTTAGCCAGATCACTGGAGTAAAGACGGACAGCACCTTTAGGGCTCATGCACACAAATGTATTTTATTACCGTGTCCGTTCTGGTTTTTTTTTGCGGACCATATGTGGAACCATTCATTTCAATGGATCCACAAAAAAAAAAGAAAATTACTCCGCGTGCATTCCGTTTCCGTATGTCCGTTCCGCAAAAAAATAGAACATGTTCTATTATTGTCCACATTACGGAAAAGGATAGGACTGTTCTATTAGGGGCCAGCTGTTCCGTTCCGCAAAATAAGGAATGCATTTTTTTGCAGATCCGATTAAGGCGGAACGCAAAATACATACGGGCGTGTGCACGAGCCCTTATACTATATAACATTAGACTTAAACATCACAAGGAAACAAATGGCGTTAAAAGCTTACAAACAGGAGTTGCTCCAAAAAAGTGACTTCATAATATTTCAGCATAATACAGTACCCCTAAATTTACCCTGTTCTACTAAATGCAAATAGGTATCTCCCAGGGAAAGGGAATCATCTCGCTAGCGCCACCTTTTGGAAGTGGCTCACTATGAGTCAATGTCCTACTTTTTAACAAGCCTTTTGACAGAGTAACATAGTTTATAAGGCCGAAAAATGACATCTGTCCTTCCAGTTCGGCCTGTTATCCTGCAAGTTGATCCAGAGGAAGGTAAAAAAAAAAAACTGTGAGGTAGAAGCAAATTTTCCCCACTTAAGCCTCATGCAGACGTCCGTGGAACAGTGGAACACGTTCCGTGAGATATCGGACTGGCATCGCAGGAGTGCACGGCATCATAGCAACCAATGACACTCTTACAGTAAAGAGTCCATAGTCTCACTCAGGGTGGATTTGATTTAAATCAAACCGATTTAAGTCACGATTTAAATCACTAGTCAGTAAGGCTTGATTTAAATCATAGTTTTTTACATAAAGATTCATATTTGGACAATTTTTCTGTTGTACTTAGGAAGGAGAAAAATAATCATTACCTTAATAATAACAATTTAAATAGGATTTATTCAACTGAAACAATAACATTACAGCATGTTATTTGCTTAAACATCCATGTTTTTTGCAGTTTGCACGCATGCCTGCCTTACCGATAGGTAAAGGAACTTCATTAAAACTGGGTCTCTTTTACGGCCTGCTGGCATTATAGTTTTTTTCCTCCAAGGAAAGAATGTGATAAACCTCAGGTCATACACACAAAAAGATCCAAAGACTTGTCTGTCTGTGGCTGTGCAGTACTGTGCTCAGAAAGTTTCACTTTCATTTTGTAGTACTCCTTGTCTGCTTGCCTTTTCCTCCTTACACTTAGTTTCACTTTCTTCTTGTGCAAATCTATTCCACTCCAAACAATCGGAAAAATATTGTTTATATTCTAGTCACTGAACTTTAAACTTAGCACTGACGGGGTTGATTCTGTATTTATAGGTTTGTAGAAGTTAGGATTAAGATCTTTTTCTCAACTCTTTTAATGTTATAAATTCAGTTTTGAGAACTCCAAAAGTAAACCAAGCATCTGTGATAATATCTTGTAGGCAGAGAAACTACCCAGTAATCTTACAAAAACCTCTGGAAGAGCATGACATTGTGAATGGATTAATGGTATTTAACAAAAAATTAAACATATACAGCCTTATTCTACATAATTAAAAAAGTTATCTTTATTTCATAATGAAATAACCTTTGGATGGTAATATATTTTCCTCAAAAAGCATTTTATATTAAAAAAAAATCTGATTTAAATCAAATAAATCCGATTTAAATAAAAAAAAAATCCGATTTAAATAAAAAAAATCTCATTTTTTTAGATTTTTTTTAAAAAAATCATTGATTTTTATCCACCCTGGTCTCACTGCTCTTACAGTAAAGAGTCCATAGTCTCACTGCTCATACAGTAAAGAGTCCATAGTCTCACTGCTCTTAGCGTAGAGTCCATAGTCTCACTGCTCTTACCGTAAAGAGTCCATAGTCTCACTGCTCTTACAGTATAGAGTCCATAGTCTCACTGCTCTTACACTAAAGAGCCCATAGTCTCACTTCTCTTACAGTAAGGAGTCCATAGTCTCACTGCTCTTACAGTAAGGAGTCCATAGTCTCACTGCTCTTAGAGTAAAGAGTCCATAGTCTCACTTCTCTTACAGTAAGGAGTCCATAGTCTCACTGCTCTTACCGTAAAGAGTCCATAGTCTCACTGCTCTTACACTAAAGAGCCCATAGTCTCACTTCTCTTACAGTAAGGAGTCCATAGTCTCACTGCTCTTACAGTAAAGAGTCCATAGTCTCACTGCTCTTACAGTAAAGAGTCCATAGTCTCACTGCTCTTACAGTACAGAGTCCATAGTCTCACTGCTCTTACACTAAAGAGCCCATAGTCTCACTTCTCTTACAGTAAGGAGTCCATAGTCTCACTGCTCTTAGAGTAAAGAGTCCATAGTCTCACTGCTCTTACAGTAAAGAGTCCATAGTCTCACTGCTCTTACAGTAAAGAGTCCATAGTCTCACTGCTCTTACTATAAAGAATCCTCTTCTATGTTTGTGTACAAACCTTCTTTCCTCCAGACGCAGAGGATGTCCCCTCGTCACAGTCACAGTCCTGGGGATAAACAGATAATGGGAGTGATCTCTGTACTGACCCCTGATATATTTATTCATAGTTATTAGATCTCCCCTCAGTCATCTTTTTTCCTAAGTGAATAACACTAAGGCCTCATGCACACGACCATATGTATATTGCGGTCCACATTAAATATGGATGACATACGTGTGCATTCCGTATTTTGCGGAAAGGAACAGCTGGCCCTTCATAGAATAGTACTATCCTTGTCCGTAATGCGGACAATAATAGGACATGTTCTATTTTTTTGCGGAACAGAAATACGGAAACAGAATGCACACGGAGTGCCTTCAGTTTTTTTTACGGACCCATTGAAATGAATGGTTCCGTATACAGTCCGCAAAAAAAACTGAACGAACACGGAATGAAAATACATTTGTGTGCAAGAGGCGTAATGCTGATAACTGTACTGTAGTCCCCCAATTCCAGTTATTATTTAGCTGTCCTCCTCTGAACCCTCTCCAGCTCTGCTATGTCTGCCCTGTTCACAGGAGCCCAGAACTGTACACAGTCCTCCATGTGTGGTCTGACTAGTGATGTGTAAAGTGGCAGGACTATGTTCTCATCACAGGCATCTATGCCCCTTTTGATGCAACCCATTATCTTATTGGCCTTGGCAGCAGCTGCCTGTCACTGGTCTCTACAGTTTAGTTTGTTGTTCAGAAAAAATCCTAGGTACTTTTCCATGTCAGTGTTACCCAGTGTTTTACCATTTAGTATGTACTGGTGACTTGCATTATTCCTTCCCATGTGTATAACCTTACATTTGTCAGTGTTAAACCTCATCTGCCACTTCTCTGCCAAAGCCTCCAATCTATCCAGATTTATCTTTAGCAGTATACTGTCCTCTGTAGTATATACACAGTATACTGTCCTCTGTAGTATATGTACAGTATACTGTCCTTTTCCGTGTTAATTACTTTACACAGTTTAGTGTCATCTGCAAAAAAAATTATTTTACTGTGAAAGCCTTCTACAAGATCATTAATAAATATATTGAAGAGAATAGTGCCCAATACTAACCCCTGAGGTACCCCACTAGTGACCCCTCCAGTACTGACCCCTGTGGTACCCCACTAGTGACCCCTCCAGTACTGACCCATGTGGTACCCCACTAGTGACCCCTCCAGTACTGACTCCTGTGGTACCCTACTAGTGACAGTGACCCCTCCAGTACTGACCCCTGTGATACCTCACTAGTGACCCCTCCAGTACTGACCCCTGTGGTACCCTAGTGACAGTGACCCCTCCAGTACTGACCCCTGAGGTACCCCACTAGTGACAGTGACCCCTCCAGTACTGACCCCTGATGTACCCCACTAGGGACAGTGACCCCTTTAGTACTGACCCCTGTGGTACCCCACTAGTGACAGTGACCCCTCCAGTACTGACCCCTGTGGTACCCCACTAGTGACAGTTACCCCTCCAGTACTGACCCCTGTGGTACCCCAGTAGTGACAGTTACCCCTCCAGTACTGACCCCTGTGGTACCCCACTAGTGACAGTGACCCCATAATACTGACCCCTGAGGTACCCCACTAGTGACAGTGACCCCATAATACTGACCCCTGAGGTACTCCACTAGTGACACTGACCCAATCTGAGTGTGTACGATTAATAACCACCCTCTGTTTTCTATCACTCAGCCAAATACTTACCCACATACAGACATTTTCTCACAGTCCAAGCATTCTCATTTTATATACTAACCTTTCATGCAGTACAGTGTCAAATGCTTTGGAGAAGTCCAGATACACGACATTCATTGATTTACTGCTGCCATGCTGATATGGCGTTATTTGCTTATTTTCATTGAGGTGCTCCAAGATCTCTTAGAAAGCCTTCAAACAGTTTACCCACTACAGATGATAAACTTACCGGCCTATAGTTTCCGGGCTCTGTTTTTGGACCCTTTTTGAATATTGGCACCACATTTGCTACGTGCCAATCCTGTTGAACAGTCAGTATAGAGTGCCTGAATCAGTCAGAAATAAGGGTCTGGCTATGACATTATTAAATTCTCTTAGGATACGGGGGTGTATGCCATCTGGTCCTGGCGATTTGTCTATTTTAATCTTTTTAAAGGGAACCTGTCATCAACTTTATGCTGCCCGTACTAACAGCAGCATAAAGTAGAGACAGGTGAGATGATTTTAGCTGTCTGTCATTTAAAAGGTAAAAGTAAGTGGTTGCTGAGAACCAACACCACAATCATTGCAGCCTGGGCCTGGAGAAGAGTCCCGGCAACCTGAGAAGAGTCATATTTATTCATAAATTCCTGCTCTCCCTGCCCACCTGCTGATGACTGACAGACTTCTACCTAGTTTTCTCCCTTTCTCTCTAGGAGAAAACTGCCAATCATCAGCAGATGGACAGGAGAGCAGGAGATTATGAATAACCATGACTCTAATAAAGTAGATTTGACTCTTTTCAAGGCCTGTGTTGCAATGATTAAGATGCTGGTTCTGAGCAACCACTTACTTTTAGCTCATGAGTGACACAGCGCTGAGATCAGCATTTCTGTCACTATTTTATGCTGCCCTCAGTGAGTTCAGCATAAAGTTGATGCCAGGTTCCCTTTAAAGAGGACCTTTCACCAGAATTAAACTTCTAAAGTAACTATACAGGCATGTAGAGCGGCGCCCAGGGACTCCCCTGCACTTACTGTTATACCTGGGCACAGCTCCGTTCTCCCGTTATTGCCTCCGGTATCTTCACAGTTAGGCTCCACCCAGGGGAACCTGCCGGCACCTCCTTCTCCCATGCTGCAGCGCTGGCCAATCACAGCGCTCAGCTCTCTCTCAGGCTATGAGCTGAGCGCTGTGATTGGCCAGCGCTACAGCATGGGAGAATGAGCCGACGGCAGGTTCCCCTGGGTGGAGCCTAACTGTAAAGATACCGGAGGCAATAACGGGAGAACGGAGCGGTGCCCAGGGATAACAGTAAGTGCAGGGGGGTCCCTGGGCGCCGCTCTACATGCCTGTATAGTTACTTTAGAAGTTTAATTCTGGTGAAAGGTCCTCTTTAAGACACCTCTGTACTTCTTCCTGGGTCAGACAGGGAACTTTTAATGGGGAATTTACTTTTACATTCTGCATTTCATCTGACAGCTTATTTTCCTCAGTAAATACAGTGGAGAAAAAAATATTTAATAGCTTTGCTTTCTCCTCATCGCTCTCTGCGACTCTGTAGAGGGCCGACACCTTCAGATTTATACTTTATACCATTTATATAATTGAAGAACATTTAGGGTTAGTTTTATTCTCTTTGGCAATTCATCTCTCAATCTCTAGTTTGACTACTTTTATTAGTTTTTTACATATTTTATTTTTTTCCTTATAGTTTTTCAGTGCTTCCTTGTTACCCTTCTGTTTTAGTGTTTTATATGCTTTCTTTTTGTCATTTATTGCTGTCTTTACAGTTCTGTTTATCCACATTGGTTTCTTCTTGTTCCTTAACCTTTTATTCCCATACGGTATGTGCCTCTCACAATTAGATTTTAGGATGCTTTTAAAAATATCCAATTTTTTGGCAGTATTTTTATTTTTGAGGACTTTGTCCCAGTTAGTTAGGCCTATGGCCTCTCTTAGTTGGCTAAATTTAGCTTTTTTGAAGTTTGGTATTTTTGTTCCTCCCTGAAGAAACGCTCTTTTGAATGATAATTGGAAGGTTATTACTTTCTGGTCAATATTTCCCAGGTGTCCCCCGACCTGCACGTCTGTTGTTCTGTCAGGCCTATTAGTTAATACTAAGTCCAGTATGGCCGTCCGTCTAGTCGGGTCCTGAACCAGTTGGGAAAGGTAATTGTCTTTGGTTCTTGCCAAGAACCTGTTTCCTTTATGCGATGTACAGCTTTCAGTTTCCCAGTCTATATCTGCGGAGTTCCCCCATAATAACCACCTCATTATGATTTTCCGCCTCGTCTATCTCGTTTAGTAGCAGATTTTCTGTGGACTCTGGTATATTAGGTGGTTTATAGTAAACTCCTATTAGCAATTTATTATAGTTTTTGCCTCCATGTATCTCTACCCACAGTGACTCCACATGTTCATGTCCCTCACTTATATCTTCTCGGACTATTCCCACTATGTCACAGTCCTCCTCACACATCACTAATTCCAGTTCCCCAGTGCCAGTGTCATTATCCTGTACCCCAAGTGTCAGCGTCATTATCTTGTACCCCAAGTGTCAGCGTCATTATCCTGTACCCCAAGTGTCAGCGTCATTGTCCTGTACCCCAAGTGTCAGCGTCATTATCCTGTACCCCAAGTGTCAGTGTCATCATCCTGTACCCCGAGTGTCAGTGTCATTATCCTGTACCCCGAGTGTCAGTGTCATTATCCTGTACCCCGAGTGTCAGGGTCATTATCCTGTACCCCAAGTGCCAGTGTCATTATCCTGTACCCCAAGTGTCAGTATCATTATTCTGTACCCCAAGTGTCAGTATCATTATTCTGTACCCCAAGTGTCTGCGTCATTAACCTGTACCCCAAGTGTCAGTGTCATTAACCTGTACCCCAAGTGTCAGGGTCATTATCCTGTACCCCAAGTGTCAGGGTCATTATCCTGTACCCCAAGTGTCAGGGTCATTATCCTGTACCCCAAGTGTCAGAGTCATTATCCTGTACCCCAAGTGTCAGGGTCATTATCCTGTACCCTAAGTGTCAGGGTCATTATCCTGTACCCCAAGTGTCAGAGTCATTATCCTGTACCCCAAGTGTCAGTGTCATTATCCTGTACCCCAAGTGTCAGTGTCATTATCCTGTACCCCAAGTGTCAGAGTCATTATCCTGTACCCCAAGTGTCAGTGTCATTATCCTGTACCCCAAGTGTCAGCGTCATTAACCTATACCCCAAGTGTCAGCGCCATTATCCTGTACCCCAAGTGTCTGCGTCATTAACCTGTACCTCAAGTGTCAGGGTCATTATCCGGTACCCCAAGTGTGAGGGTCATTATCCTGTACCCCAAGTGTCAGTGTCATTTTAATATCATTACTGGACACTCAAGCTTCTTGTTCTTACCATTCCTATTAGGTAACTGCAGATATCACATCACTATCTACCTCATATCTTATCTAGTATCTGCATCACATTGCTGTGCTGCTAATTACCTGACAAATAAGTGAAACATTAATCTGTCTGGACAGCCACATAAAATGATTGTTTGTCAGCAGCACATTGCCTTGTGCACGCAGAGGTGTATCTGTATGGGGACAAATGATCGTAGCAGCAATCATTCATCCTGCTGAAATTAAATGCAGTTAAAGTGATTGGGAGAGAAAAGTTAGTTCATGATTATTGGCCTGTGTATTAGACCATGTAAATGGCCCATAGGACTTCTCATAACTATTAGATAGCTTTCAACTAAAAGCTCATTGCCCAACTGCAATGTCTCCTGAGCTCCTGTCCGCATACACCTGTCTGATAGGCTGAGCATGCATGTGCCTGGGAGAAAGCTTCTGTCGGGTCCCTCTAGTCTAGCCCTTCCTTATCTCCCCAAAACAAAAGGACCTAGAGGTTGAAATCCAACTTCCCGATCCAATCTCCCTTGACATCAGTCGGCAGGGGAGAGTGGAGATCCCCTTATAAATTAGATGTCCAGCCAAAACTGCCAGTATCAGTGGGTTCTTCTGAAATTGATCGAAGGTGTATGGTGCAAGCACAGCCACCGCTGCTGGACTGCAGGGTGGTCGTAACCCCTGCATATGAGCCGTGTATAATGAGATGGAAAAATGAATCCAGCCAGCAAAGGAGGCAACAGGGAGAATCACAATACATTAGGAAGGGCCTTGTATTAACCCTTTCTACATAAGCTCTTGTATCTAACCATATGTGATGCTGTCTATTGAACTATAGTATATCTGTCATGTAGGATTCTGGCTAAAGAGCTGTTGTATCTAAAGGCCCCTTTATACTGCCCGATGTTCCGGCAGATTACCTAATGAGCGCTTGTATGGACTCTCGGTAGCGACAATCTGCCTGTTTAAAGGTGCCGTTGATTACTGAAAAACATTTGTTCATTGGGCAATGGAATCTTTTATGTGGACGCCTAAATCATCCTTTACCGGCAGCCGATCGTGGTGTCTAAAGGGCCTCTGCTGCCGGCAAACAACGAGTCTGTATGAGGAGGAGTGATGGCGTTAGTGATCACTGCTCCCTGTACTGTGGAGGAGATCGCTGCATGTAAATGTGTCTGCTTCACTGACGAGCAGACAATTGTCAGCAAGGAACACTTCTGTATGGAGACGAGCGATGGCATTAGTGAGCACTGCTTCCTGGACTATGGAGGAGATTGCTGCATGTTAATGTGTCTCCTCCACTGACGAGCAGACGATTGTCAGGAAGAAATGTAGTGTAAAGGGGTCTTAAGTCTCTCGTGTATTACTGTCCGATGAGAAGCTGTGTCTGTAGGGCATTGTTATTTCTGCTAAAACTGGAAAACACAATGTACTACAAGAACCACGGCATCACGGACATAGATTTCCTTGTCCTTCTGCCCTGCTGTCAGTCATTTTGCTATGAAAAATACACAAAGCTATTTTTTCCATCAAATGTGACCATCTGTGATGCCAACTCCTATTACAAAAAATGTGATCCTGAGTCTAAGCCTATCAGACAGTTCATTAAAGGGATCCTCTCTTTGGCATCTATCATGTAGACAGGGTTACTACAAGGCACTTACTAATGTATTGTAATTGTCCATGTTGCCTCCTTTGCTGGCTAGATTATTTTTTTCCATAACATTAAGCACTGCTTGTTTCCATGGATACGACCATGCTTGCACACTATAGGATAAAGTACTAGCCTCTCTGGTGGTCAGGACTGTGGGAGCTCACAGAGACAGGCTCTTTTTCCTATAGTGTGCAAGCCACGACCACCACTCCTGTATTACAGGGTGGTCGTAACCCCTGGATATGAGCTGTGTATAATATGATGGAAAAATGAATCCAGCAAAGGAGGCAATATGGAGAATCACAATACATTAGGAAGTGTCTGGTATTAACTTTGTCTACATGATAAATGCTATTTTCTTAAGTGAGAGGACCCCTTTAACTATCATGGTTTTCAGACTATTTATGATGGATATTAGGCAAATACCAGCCTGATAGAAATGTAAAGAGGTTTTCCACCAAATACTGAACCCTTCACAGCTTAATCCCACATCCTATGAGGACAGATCATCCATAACATTATGTGACACCAGAGAAGCGAGGTCCGGAGCACTAGGAATATATACGTTATATAGTTTATTACTGGGGGAGCTTTAAGGGGTTCTCTGATTGTAGGAAAAGTATAATGTAATGTTCCCCCTCCCTGGTATCCTAGGATCTTACCCAACCAGTCTTCTAAGATGTGAGACCTGAGTAGCCGGCATTGTTCTGGAGGACACCTGCAGATCTCTACCTTCTCTTCTCTTCATATCTGGGATTCTCAGGGATGTGCTACATTGTTACAGGCTGCATCTAACACCCTGCCTGCATTCCATCACATGCTGCTCCATTATTCCACAGAGACCACCCCATACAGATAGGCTAATGGGTTGTGGCCTCTCCAGACAGATGGCAGATGTACGGACAGGAGGAGACAGGATAATATCTGTGAGTGATGGAAATATATGGGAACATCCATCAACAACCCAAAAACTGCTTCCTTCACATCCTCCTATATACCATCAACCCCGAAGGTTAGACAGACGTAGTAGAGTTCAGATAGATAGAATGTATCCTCTGTAATACAACTGATGGGAGATCCCAGTGAGACTGGAGCAGGTTGGTAGAGGTCTGCCGCCCAGTGTTTTGGGTGATGCTCGCTGGGTTTTTCCGCCCTGGGTTGTCGCACACAATAGCAGCAGGTGTGAGCTGACTGAGATCTCACTATAGATGATGGAATAAGCCTTAGATGTAAGAACTGATGAGTAATGCTCCTGCGGGCCTTGTGTTCGGTGTGAATGGAGGAGCCGCTGCTATTCAAGGCCCATCCGGGGTGTTGGATTCAGAGCAGCACCTCTGGGCGCTGAGTGGGCGACACGCTGCCATGTATTATACCTGAGCTATAGGTGGAAACACAAAGCCCAGTGCCTGCTAACGTGACAGCCCCAGGGCTCATGACTTCTTTCCCGTGACAAGATCCCAAAAGGAACAGTTGACAAAGAGTGTGAACAGGATGTGAATGGAAGAGCTGCGCTCCTCCTGTATATATTTGGCTATCACCTAGCAGCGATAAAGGTTATACAAGTTAACTCTGCAGGTGCATAGGATGCTCCCCATAGATGCACCAGTACGCCAAGATCTGAAGAACCGCTGTTAACAGCGCCATACACAGATATTTATGGGTTTCGTGAGGCCCATAGTCCCTGAGGTTCAGCACGATAACAGTCAGATGGACAGTAGGCATGGGCGCCTGGAGCAGGGCTGTGAGACTTGTGAGCATGCCACGACCAGGAATATGCCAGAGGGCACAGCGGCCAGAATACTCACCTGTCCCTCAGCTCTGCCCCAGGGGCCCATGCCCACCAGTATCTCCCTACTCCTTCCCGCTAGAGTACTGGTAGCTCAGTGATGGTCCATGCTGGGCCTCGGCAGCCTCTCCACTTTCTACCTGCTGTTCTCCTAAAGAGCCAGACTGCATCCTAATCTGTCCAAGGCATATGGCTAGTCTTCACTGAGTTTCGAAGGCGTCTTCTCCTATGGGAGGGTGCTTGACCAAAAAGGTTCCTGGCATGTCTATCCCCTGTGAAGGTATGTTACGTGCAGTATGATTTTCTGTGTCTGTTGATCATGTTGCACGTGTTCCGCTTGCACTGACAGCAGCCTGCTCATCATAATGACCAGTGCGGCCTACAATGACATTTGCACTTTTTACTGGTTTAAAGAACTCTGCCTGCCCTGACCTTGGCTTGTTCACTGACTACGAGTCTTCCTGTACCCTCTTGTGCCACTAACCGGTAGACTGCTCCAAGAGGTAGCGGCTTGGTGGTTCCTCTGTAGCAAACAACAGATCCTGTATAGGAGTGGAAGGGTGAAACCCAGGGGGCCCACCTGGATAATGCCCTTAGGAGTAACCCTAAACCCAATCCATACAGTAACACTGTGGGTCCACACACGCTGTGTTACACGTGCCCAGTTTTGAAGCCTCAACATGTCCAGACACCAACTGATTCTCCATCCTACGATATGGCAGAGCAACTAAATACTTCACTGTTGTCGATCATAGGCTAGGATTATGTAAACTATACAGATTGGATTTGTACAGTAATTTGCAATGTTTGCATGATTGTTATGAGTGATTTCAGTTTGCTTCTAGTGGATTAGGACGAGGTCTGATGGAGAATTAGATTCCTGTGCAAACAGAAATGTGCATTTCTAGAGGTTTCCACATTTCAAACCTTCCTGGGTACTGACACACACTGGCTCTGCTCTCCTCCGAGTGGCAGCGATGAAGATGACTGTGTCTGAAGTTATCACTGTGGTTTCTTCTCCAGTGGGTACAGCACAATCTGCACAGTCCCAGTCAGTGGTGATATGTCCTTTCTCACACAGTCTCTCACATAGTGCTCCTCACAGATGGCAGGCTGGCTGATGTTGGTCACGGGCCAATTATACAGGTATTGGTTGCTTCATGGATGGATAGGCTAGGCTATCCCTCAACACTGCCTCTGCGATGCTCAGCTGGTCTGTGGCCCTATGTAAGCCCTGAAGTATTGTGGGGGAGATTTATCAAACTGGCGTAAAGTAGAAGCGGCTTAGTTCCCCATAGCAACCAATCAGATTTCAGATTTGGAAAAGGAAAGGTGGAATCTGATTGGTTGATATGGGCAACTAAGTCAGCTCTACTTTACACCAGTTTGATAAATCTTCCCCTGTATGTTTATAACTACTACCAATCACCTCTACTTTGCAGCTAGATACATGCAGGAATATTGATGGCTTTGTTTCCAGCAAGAGCTTACCAGCTTAATCTCCAATCTGTCCTCCTGCCACTGACCATTCTCTGGCACATGCTCTAACTACATCTTACAGTACAAATTAAGTAATTTGTTCCAAAGGTCCTGCACACCCGCACATATTATTAAACAGTAATAATACATTCAGCCAATAGGTGGCAACTTACTGTTGTTTACAACACACATATTCACAGTGCAGTATACCACGGTACAGTATAAAACTATAGTGCATTTCCTATTATCTCCCATGGAACTAAACTGCAATGTGTTTCACATCCTGCAAAAGGTCTGACTTTGCCAGGGTGGTGATATGTCATCACAAGCTGCCTGCAACATTTCCCACCAACTGCACCCAGGACATTGTGCTCTCCTAGAGTAGCACCTTCTCTTCTGATATCCTAGCTGGCATTACCCTGCCATTTATGACCCCACAGCACATATGTAATGCACCATATTACGTTAATAACATGGTGAATTATACATGAATGTATGTACATTGCACACTTGGGAAGATTGAATGCAGCTTGCAAATAGCAAGCATTTAAAGGGGTTGTCTCACAAAAAATATTCTACAGTGTGCACAACAGCACCTGGATCTGAATTCTTTTGAAATGTAATTAAAAATGATGCATAGCCACTGAGTTATTCAATAAAATGTATCTGTACAGCGCCACCTGCTGTTTGTTCTTTCTCTTATTTCTTTGTCCTGCTCACTGAGAAGGCCGCACATTCTCAGTTTCATCTTTCAACTGCCTCATGAGTTGTGATAGGGGGAGCTGAGACACGCCCCCTAAGCTGCAGCAGAAAAGACACGCCCCCTGAGCTGTCAGCTCGACATAAATCTAGCAGAGCAATTAATGCGCGGCCACCTTCCATTGATTCCTATGGAAGCACCAAAATAAGCCAAGCGGCACGATCAGTCCCATTGAAATGAATGAGAAGTGCATGATACAAGCACGGCCACCACTCCACTCTTCTGTGGTGCTTATGGAAATAGCCGAACCAGCACTCCCATAGGAATGAAATCCCATACTAACTGCAATACAATCTCTGAGATCTCAGCTCTACCTTTTCTTATGCAACACATAAAAAAGCTCTGGAGGCGCAGAATTGTGCATGGTGCTTAACCCCTTCTACCCCGGGCCAGTTTTCGCTCTTCTGTCCAGGCCATTTTTTGCAAATCTGACATGTCACTTTATGTGGTAATAGCTTTGGAACACTTTTACTGATCCAAGCCATTCTAAGATTGTTTTCTCGTGACACATTGTACTTCATTATAGTCATAAATTTGAGTCAATATATTTCACCTTTATTTTCCCAAATTTTCTAATTTCGAATTCTCTACTTTTATAATAGATAGTGATACCTCATATAATAGTTATTACTTTACATTCCCCATATGTCTACTTCATGATTGGATCATTTTGAAAATTACATTTTATTTTTTGGGGACATTAGAAGGCTTAGAAGTTTGGAAAACATTTCCGAAAATTTCCAAATACCCACTTTTTAAGGACCAGTTCAGGTCTGAAATCACTTTGTGAGGTTTACATAATGGGTTAACAGCCAAACAAAACAATATTAATTACCCTCATTCTGTGGTTTACAGAAACACCCCACATGTGGTCGTAAACTGATGTAAGGGCACACGGCAAGGCGCAGTAGGAAAGGAACACCATATGGTTTTTGGAAGGCAGATTTAGCTGAACTGGATTTTAGATACCATGTCCCATTTGAAGCCCCCCTGATGCACTCTTACAGTAGAAATTCCAAATTTGTTTTTTCTATCCCATTTTCTGAACGCCCTATTTTTTTTTTTACTTTTCTGCCGATCGTCCTGTGCAGGGGCTTGTTTTTTGCAGGAAGAGTTGACGTTTTTATTGGTACTATTTTTGGGTACATATGAATTTTTGATCATTCATTATTATACTTTATGGGGAAAGGTGACCAAAAAATTGGTTGTTTTGGCGCCGTTTTTATTTATTTATTTTTACAGCGTTTACCTGAGGGATTAGGTCATGTGACTTTTTTATAGAGCAGATCATTGTGGACGTGGCAATACCTAATATGTTTTTCTTATTTATTTAAGTTTTACTTAATAATAGCATTTTTGAATCCGAAATAATGATGTTTTAGTATCTCCATAGTCTGAGAGCCATAGCTTTTTTATTTTTTGACCGATTGTCTTAGGTAAGTTCTCATTTTTTGCGGGATGAGGTGAGGGTTTGATTGGTACCAGCAGAATAATGAGTACAGCTCTGGAGTATAATACAGGATGTAACTCAGGATCAGTACCGGATAAGTAATGTACAGTCATGTGAAAAAATTAGGACACCCTTTGAAAGCATGTGGTTTTTTGTAACATTTTTAATAAAAGGTTATTTCATCTCCGTTTCAACAATACAGAGAGATTAAAGTAATCCAACTAAACAAAGAAAACTGAAGAAAAGTCTTTTCAAGATCTTCTGTAAATGTCATTCTACAAAAATGCCTATTCTAACTGAGGAAAAAGATAGGACACCCTCACATGTATTCCCTCTTAAATTGGCTCAGATCTCACACAGGTATATCACACCAGGTGCACATAATTAGTAGATCGTTACTCTGCATGTTGAATGAGGCTTGCCCTATTTAAACCTCAGACATTTAGTTTGGTGTGCTCCTGACTGTTGAAGTGAGAGTGAGCACCATGGTGAGAGCAAAAGAGCTGTCAGAGGACTTCAGAAAAAAGATTGTAGCAGCCTATGAGTCTGGGAAGGGATTTAAAAAGATCTCAAAAGATTTTGAAATCAGCCATTCCACTGTCCGGAAGATAGTCTACAAGTGGAGGGCTTTCAAAACAACTGCCAACATGCCCAGGACTGGTCGCCCCAGCAAGTTCACCCCAAGAGCAGACCGCAAGATGCTAAAAGAGGTCTCCAAAAACCCTAAAGTGTCATCTCGAGAACTACAGCAGGCTCTGGCTACTGTTGATGTAGAAGTACATGCCTCTACAATCAGAAAGAGACTGTACAAGTTTAACTTGCATGGGAGGTGTGCAAGGAGGAAACCTTTGCTTTCCAAGAGAAACATTGAGGCCAGACTGACATTTGCCAGAGATAAAGTTGACAAAGACCAGGACTTCTGGAATAATGTTCTTTGGACAGATGAGTCCAAAATTGAATTATTTGGACACAACAGCAGAGGACATGTTTGGCGTAAACCAAACACAGCATTCCAAGAAAAGAACCTCATACCAACTGTGAAGCATGGAGGTGGAAGTGTCATGGTTTGGGGCTGCTTTGCTGCAGCAGGACCTGGTCAGCTCACCATCATAGAATCCACGATGAATTCTACTGTGTATCAGAAGGTGCTTGAAGAACATGTGAGACCATCAGTTAGAAAATTAAAGCTGAAGCGGAACTGGACCATGCAACATGACAATGACCCAAAACATACTAGTAAATCAACCAAAGATTGGCTGAAAAAGAAGAAATGGAGAGTCCTGGAATGGCCAAGTCAAAGTCCAGATTTGAATCCCATTGAGATGCTGTGGGGTGACTTGAAAAGGGCTGTACGTGCAAGAAACCCCTCAAACATCTCACAGCTGAAAAAGTTCTGCATTGAGGAGTGGGGTAAAATTTCCTCAGACCGATGTCGAAGACTGGTAGATGGCTACAAGAACCGTCTCACTGCAGTTATTTCAGCCAAAGGAGGTAACACTCGCTATTAGGGGCAAGGGTGTCCTATCTTTTTCCTCAGTTAGAATAGGCATTTTTGTAGAATGACATTTACAGAAGATCTTGAAAAGACTTTTCTTCAGTTTTCTTTGTTTAGTTGGATTACTTTAATCTCTCTGTATTGTTGAAACGGAGATGAAATAACCTTTTATTAAAAATGTTACAAAAAACCACATGCTTTCAAAGGGTGTCCTAATTTTTTCACATGACTGTATGTACACAGTGACTGCACCAGAAGAATAGTGAGTGCAGCTCTGGAGTATAATACAGGATGTAACTCAGGATCAGTACAGGATAAGTAATGTATGTACACAGTGACTCCACCAGCAGAATAGTGAGTGCAGCTCTGGAGTATAATACAGGATGTAACTCAGGATCAGTACAGGATAAGTAATGTATGTACACAGTGACTGCACCAGCAGAATAGTGAGTGCAGCTCTGGAGTATAATACAGGGTGTAACTCAGGATCAGTACAGGATAAGTAATGTATGTACACAGTGACTCCACCAGCAGAATAGTGAGTGCAGCTTTGGAGTATAATACAGGATATAACACAGGATCAGTACAGAATAAGTAATGTAATGTGTGTACACAGTGACTGCACCAGCAGAATAGTGAGTGCAGCTCTGGAGTATAATACAGGATGTAACTTAGGATCAGTACAGGATAAGTAATGTAATGTGTGTACACAGTGACTGCACCAGCAGAATAGTGAGTGCAGCTCTGGATCAGCTGTTCCTGTGGGTCTGGTCGCCTGTGGCTGCGTGTGCTGGTGCTCTTGAATCACTTGGAGGAAAAATCTATCCCCCTGAGGCCGGCTCTCTTCTCCCCAGGGAGAGAGTGGGTTCTCAGGCATGAGCGAGGGAAGCAATCCCCAGGCTCCTGTTCCCAGCGGCAGGCCATCAGGGGACAGGAGGATCCTGCGTTTGCCCTGTATGGAGGACTCAGGGGTAAGAAGATCTGTCAGGAGTCACAGCAATGTGGCTTCTGTCTCCCCTGAGTCTGTGGACAGTAGGAAGAGCCGCAAGACTGGATCTACTAACGACGACCTGAATGCCAGCTCAGGTGAGAGTGGCCCTTTCGGGGCCCAGTGAAAGCCGAGTGTTTACGGAGGTAAAGCAGATCTTGAGGAGGAAGGCTGGGCCGTACTGAGGGCCCGGGAATCCATTTCCACCTACGGCTCCCGGGTCATGAGCCACCTCCGTGAATTTGAAGATGCGAGTTAGACCCTGAGGAGGCCCATGGAAGAACCTATACGGCTTGAGGGCTTGTGCCGAAGTGGCCCCCAAGAGGAAGAAGCAGGGGCTCACCCTAACCCAAATAAAGCAACTTCAAGCTGAGATTGGCAAGTTGGAGGAAAGAAGAACTGTACTCAGAGAGAAAAGCGTCCGGTTTAAAGGGGTTTTCTCATCTCAGACAATGGGGGCATATTGCTAGGATATGCCCCCATTGTCTTATAGGTGCGGGTCCCACCGCTGGAACCCGCACCTATATCAAGAATGGAGCCCCGGAAGTGAAGGAGAGCGCACTGCGCATGCGCAGCCGCTCTCCATTCATTTCTATGGGGCCGCCGAAAATAGCCTAGCGCTGGCTCGGCTATTGCCATCTGCCCATAGAAATGAATGGGAGCATGGGCCGCGCATGCGCGGCACGCTCCCATTCATTTCTATGGGAGAGGTGGGGATTAGCGCTTGGTGGTGGTCCTCCAGCCACATCGCTCCGTTCTCGATATAGGTGCGGGTCCCAGAAGCACCTATCAGACAATGGGGGCATATCCTAGCGATATGCCCCAATTGTCTAAGATGGGAATACCCCTTTAAGGACAAACTCCTAAACGAAGATGGCAGAGGAGAAGGAGAGAAGGCAGATGGGGCTGCAGCCTGACAGCCAGGTGGAGAAGGACCAAGCAGTCGAGCAGAATGATGATGGTGACCAGCAAGATCCACCTGCCAGCCTCCAGGAGCAGCAGCAGGTTCCATATGCCACCCAGCTGCAGCTCTGGCGGCTCGGGGGATGAGTGTGAGACCTGTAGCCCGGGAGGGGCCCTCATGGAGGAGATCCAGCTCCTGGAGTCCCCAGTGTGTTTCCAGGACTTGTGCTTTGGTGATGAGCTGCCACATGAGACGCCTGGGGAAGGAAAAAAGCTAAGAAGACCAAGCTCCAGGAACAGGTAATATTTGTATACACCCCCCTCCCTGGGACCCTGCAGGGCCGGCTCACTGTATTAGCCCCTCTTCTCAGCCCAGCCCGTGTGCCGCAGTGGACTCAGTGCAGGAGAGAGGGGAGAGTGAGGTGTCCAATATGGTGGGGAGTGGTGAGTGCCGTCTGTTTGCAGTAACGGGGATGGAGCTGGTGTGGCACTGGCTGAAAAGCCGGACAGGAAGGTTACCGCGGGGGATAAGAGAAAAGGCTCTGGCGTTTGCTTCTTGAGAGGGGGAGGGGGTCCATCTGAGGGGCAGTGATACATGTCCCTCAAGATCAGAAGTAGTTGAGCTCCTGCTAAAGATGGACTTAAAGGCGACTGAACAGAGATAAAAAAAATTATGAAAAAAGAGAGTGTAGGTCAGAGGAACCTTCCTTGGGGTCCCAAAGAGAGGGTCTTGAGACAACAAACAGGGTGCCAGAGGGGGAGAGAGGAAGAGAAAAGTAAGGGAATCAATGGGGGATCGAAGGGGAGGCAGGCTGCCTGGGGTGGCTGTATGAAAAGAATAAACTACTGCATATATAGAGGGAAAGGGAGAAAAAAAAGGCCAACCACCGAAATGGCGCCACACCAAGTGTGATCCTTCACTGAGGAGGAGGTCAATGGGATAAAGCTCAAGACACCCAAGGACACAGCCTCCCCCGCCAGGATCGTTCATAGTGTCGTAGGAAGAAAACATGGCAGTATCCAGTATTTCTGGTGCTTTCCTTTTTATTTTTTAAAATTCATTAATTCATTACACGTTTCAGGGTTTTTTCAATATATACCCCCTTCTTCAGGAGCAGTAAAAGTAAGTGTACAGACAGCAAAGGAGTGTATTGACATCATGACGTGGCTTGGCCGATATGGGGAGGTGGTGGAGGTTCCCAAGAAGAACAGGGATGAATATGGCATCTGGTCTGGGGCCTGGACGTTTATGGTAAGACTTAAGCTTTCAGGAAACACGGTTACCCACCTACCATCTGCAACCTTCCTTGGAAGGGATCGCATCCAGATTTTCTATCAGGGTCAGCCAAAGCTCTGCACAGATGCGGCCTCCCCACGCACTTCAGTACTACACCCATTCAGTCGCTGCCCTCATTCCTTTGCCAATGTGGTCAATACCCCGGCAGGAAAAAGCAGTGGGACATTGGGGACTTTTGGGGTATATGAGAAAATCCTGGGCTGGTTCATGGACATCTGTTATCATGTACTGGGGGCAAGAGATGTGGGACCAGCTCAGGGCCCAAAAAAAATAATATGTGTGTGTTTAATTGGGGTGTTGGTGTGTGGGATTTTTGTAATTTTTTTGTAAGTTTTCAGTATTTTGCTCTATGTAGGTAGGTGCAACCGGATCAGGAAAGTTAGTACATTGACATTGAAATAGAAATTGTAAATCCTGTGTATAGTTGGTGTTCTATGGAGGAGTGAGTGTTGGGCTGGACCGGTGTCTGTACCGTGCTGAGGTGCATCATGTCCTATATTTTTGGTTTGGGTTTTGTGTTATGTTTTGGTATGATTTGCTATGTTTTTAAACTTTTAAAGGGGTTGTCCGGGTTCAGAGCTGAACCCGGAGTCCGGACATATAGCCATTTTTACCCAGCAGTTCATGCTCCGATGCTCTCCTTTGCCCTGCGCTAAATTGCGCAGGGCAAAGGCATTTTTTGAAGTTCCGGTGAGGTAGTGGGCTCTCCATAGGGCTGCCAGGCGGAGGATTCCACCCAGCAGTGATGTCACCGGCACTGATGGGCGGGTTTTAGCGCTGCCCTAGCCAGTAAAACGGCTAGGGCAGCGCTAAAGCCCTCCCAACAGAGCCGGTGACGTCACCGAACACACTATGTTATTGTAAATAAAAGAGCCCTTGCCCTGTGTGATGAAATGCTCTGATGCTAACAACAGAGGGGCTGTCTGGGTGAAATGATAACCCGGACAACCCCTTTAATAAAAGAAATACAGGATGTAACTCAGGATCAGTACAGGACAAGTAATGTATGTACACTGGGGCCTGGCTTCAGTTACAACCTCTGCACCCTTTATTGCTATGGCTCCATGGAGTAAGGCACAGGCTGCAAATAAAGGAATGCATTTAATATTCCCTGTGACAGGTGCATTGTTATAGGGGATGTATGATCTGTTTGCTTGCGGATGACGTTCTCCCAGTGTAAGGATGTGCAGCGAGTCAGGCAGATCTGGGAACAGGATCCGTGTGTCAGGGCAGTGTGAGGTCGCATGTATCAGAATGAAGCTTTTGTTCTCCTGATGTCACTTGCTGCAATCAGATCTGGTTGAGTAAAAAGTACAGGGAAACAGTATCCTCATTAGCATGGAGGGAGCTGCGAGGACTCTGATCCCATATCTGTGGAGGCTGCACTCAGGACAGGTTCCCAGTGCTCTGCAGCTGCCAATGGCTACTGTGCACCCGGCACTTGCAGGTTATTCATACAGTCCATGAACCTGAAAAGCTCTGCCCAGAAATGTTCACGTATTCTGTCCGTGCACTGCTTCTTCGTGCCTATTACTTCGTGATGTCGGGTAACTGCTTATTCTTTGCTTTTTTTCAGCTCCTTATCTGAGTAACATTATGACTTACACGGCTTCTTCACAGTGATTTGGCGTAAAACACACCTGCCTTGGCCAGTGCTTTTTGTAGTGTAACCTTTAATCTTTTTTGTAACATTTTGATTTTTTGCATGTCTTGCTTTTTTTTTATACAGAAAGGTATGTAAGCCCCCCCCAAATCACTTCCTCTGTACAAAAGTTTGGGGAAAATGCATTGGTATGAAAACTCCCATGCAAAAATGCTGTTACAGGGGTTGATCCTGACACCAACTTATCCCTAATCCACTGGATAGGGGATAAGTGTCTGATCAGCGGTCCAGCTGGGGCCCCCGCCAGTCACTAGAACTGGGGCCCATGCTCCCCATTTGAATGGAGCAGTGCAACTCTATGGGGCTATCAGAGATAGATGAGTGTTCTTACTCAGATATCTCCGGCAACCTTATAGAGATGAATGGATCTGCTGCTCCATTCAAAGGGGGGAACACAGGCCCCCGTTCTAGTAATTGTGGCGGGACCCCTGCCCTGAAACAAAAAAACCAACAATGGATGTCTATAGTACAAAAACACCAGATCCAGGGATTTGCTAAAAACAGAACTGAGCAAAAATGTATCTGAATACTAGAATAAGCATGTGAGTGCTGCGCTTAATATTTCCCACAGACTTCTATCTAACATCTGCACAAAATGTTAGCACAAAAAGGCAACGAAAACCACAAAACACCACAAAAAATGCAAGTGGATCCACCCACAGTGCAGTCACATCCAGAGCTGCACACACAGTTAATAATGTAATAACTGAAATCCATCAGCACTGCGCTGACACCGTAACATACATTATAAAGTCTTAAAAATGGAGGTCAATGGCAGATGATGTTTAAAAGGGTTCTCCGAGACTTAAATACTCTGTGTAAGTCATCAGTATATGATCAGCTGTTTGAGAAGACGCCGGCATTCATGGCCTTCTCCCTGCTCACCAAGCACAGCGCCCTACATTGTATAGTGGCCATGCTAGGTATCACGCTCCCATGAGGCTGGGCTGCGCCTGGGAAAAGCTGGAGAAGGCTGCCGAGCTAACAGGAGCGCCAGAGCCTCCCCAACAGCTGATTGGAGGGGGGCCCTGGGTGTTGGACCCCAACCGATCAGATACTGGGGCATGGCATAAAATACTACATGTGCACCAAAACTGCTCCAATGTTTTGAAGCAAATTAAAGAAGCACTCCAACAAAAATATATTCTCTGGACCATTAGAAAGGTAGATGGAATAATCTGCAGTGACGCTAATCTTACTGGTGCTTGTATTTGTGAGTTATAACCTCCCTTCTAGTCCTCAGCTGTGTTATCTGACAAACACTGACTCTCCATCGGACACCGGCTCATGGTTTCTTTGCTGATGTCAGTGTCTTAGGGATGAACAGAGAAAGTGACGTCCAGTCCACACATGAGCCGGTGTCAGATGGAGAGTCGGAGTATCGGTCATATGACAAAGCTGAGGATCAGACGGAAGTAGATAACTACAGCCAGCAGCAAAGAGATCATTTTCACCACAATTTACATTATCTGCTCACCCTCACCTTGTAGATTGTAAGCTCTCGCGGGCAGAGTCCTCTCCTCTCTTTACGTGTCATGCTCATTGTACTCGTCTTGTATTGAATTATGTATGTGAACCCCTCCTAGATGTACAGTGCCCTGAAATGAATGGCTGTTTCAAATAAATAATACTTATCTACCTTTCTAATGGACCAGATAATTGCTATTCGTTGGAATGCTTCTTTAAGCCGACAAATAAATGGTGTCAAATTAGATAAATGCAAGAGTCACCCGGGGGGATTTATCAAAACTGGCGCAAAGGAAAACAGGCTTAGTTGCCCCTAGCAACCAATCAGGTTGATCATTTCATTTTCCAAAGGAGCTTTGAAATATGAAAGGTGGAATCTCCCCACCAAGTTCACCTTGTCTAACCCTGGGTTCACACCTGAGCGTTCTGAAAGGAGCGCTCTGTGTGCGCGATTGTACCGGCGTTTACAATCGCGCATACAGAGACAGGCGAACACACATTGTCGCACGTTCCCGAATATCTATGTACGGGAATGCGCGACAAAACGCCCCAAAAAAGCTCAAGAACTTGTTTGAGCGTCGGGCATTTTACAGCGCGATCGTACGCGCTGTAAAACGCCCAGGTGAGAACCATTCCCATAGGGAAGCATTGGTTTCTCCTTGTTGAGGGTTTTACAGCGCGTAGGAACGCGCTGTAAAACGCTCAGGTGTGAACTTAGAGTAAAGGTGGGGTTACGCTGCCTGATAAAGCATCCATTGGTGCTCTCTTTCACTGGTCTGATTACACAGGCTGATGCAAACTACCACAGTCATTCCTCCCTCATTCACTTCTTTTCATTAGGCTGGGTTCACACCTGAGCGTTTCTCAAACGCGCGTAAAACGCGCGTTTTTGTCGCGCGTTTTTATGCACGTTTTTTGTAATAGTAAACGCGCGTTTGTGTGATTGACTGCAGTGTCCTATGGCCACAAACGCGCGTCAAAACGCCCCAAAGAAGCTCAAGTACTTGATTATGCGTCGGGCGTTTTACAGCGCGATCGTACGCGCTGTAAAACGCCCAGGTGAGAACCATTCCCATAGGGAAGCATTGGTTTCTCCTTGTTGAGCGTTTTACAGCGCGTAGGAACGCGCTGTAAAACGCTCAGGTGTGAACCCAGCCTTAGGGCTCATGCAAACGACCGTTGGATGTTTTGCAGTCCGCAAATTGCTGATCAGCAAAATATGGACACCGGGTGTGTGAATTCCGAATTTTGCAGGAACGTCCGGCCCCTAATAGAACAGCTCTATCCTTGTCCGTTATGCAGACAATAATAGGACATGTTCTATTTTTTTGAGTAACGGCCATGTGGAGATACGGATACGGAATGCACACTTTTTTTGCAGCCCCATTGAAGTGAATAGTTCCGCATACAGGCTGCAAAAAATAAATAAATAACAGAACGAATACAGGGAAAAAAATAAGTTTTTGTGCATCAGCCCTTACCAGCAGCACACCCCTGATTACACAATGAAATCTGCTGCCAATCATCAGAGATTTTTTATCTCGCTGAGAGATGCCAATCAACCAACTCGTTCATCGACTGATTACTCGATTATACGAGCCAATTATCGGGAATCGCCATTTCTATGAACACTTGCCCCTGATAAATTGCCCCGATTATTGTGCGATCTAATGGCAGCTTCAGTTTACACTGTCTAAACATTTAACAGGATTAGTAAATCTGTCCCGTTGTATATGTCACTGTTCCTCGTAGACCAGAATATCTTGTAGAACTGCATGCTTCCTTCCTGCAGTGATGTGTACAAGGTGTATATGGCCAGGGATGACCCACAGACTTCCTACAGGGGAAAATAAACACATTGCCTTAAATTGCTCAGAACAGTACATGAGTAATTGCATCTGTGGTGAAATAGTCGCCAAACACAGACACAGTTACAATTTCTCTGCAATCTAAAACGTTCTTGCATCAGTTCCACATAGAAGTCAATGGAAAGACAATGTTACAGTAATGGAATATCTCCATGGAGTCTATATGGGGGGGAACACGTGTTGTACTGCAAAATTCACAGTATGAGACTTAGGATGCATTCACGCGTCAGTATTTTTACCTTTCCAGATAAACGTTCCTGTTTTTTGCGGATCCGAAAATCTGGATGACATGAGGATGCTTTTAGCATGTCTTCCAGATTTTCGACGGATCCATTGACTAGAATGGGATGACGGAACGCAAAATCGGACAAATAGTAGGACAGGGTATATTTTTTTTCCAGGATCCGAATAACGGAACCCACGGAACGGAACGGAATCACGGAATCGGAGAGCACCATGAGTGCTGTCCGATTATTTGCTGATTCCATTGAAAATGAATGGATCCGCATAACGTTCCGTTTTTAATCGGAACGGATGCGGAACACCAAAACGGACGTGTGAATGGACCCTTAAAGTGGTTATACCAGGAGAAGTATTACTATGCAATGAATGGAAACTTTAAATATTATAGCAATAAATGTGAAACAAAAATATTGCTGCTTTTTTATGTGCATGAAATGTTCCTGCTGTTTCTTTTTCTGGTCCTCCTTGTGCATTCAGTGGTGGACGCACATGCTCAGTAGCTTCCCTTCGCCTCTCAGCGCTGTGAACTGATCTCAGAAACCTTTCATTTATTCGTCTATACTTCTAAATTCATAGCAACTATACTCCCTGTAGACAGTGGAGAAGGAAATTGTGGAGGCATTTCATAACATATGTATCTCTATATGTGAGGGAATATTTTCTATGCAGGTGGGAAGGGGTTAACAAAAGCTAATTGCAATGCATCCTCGGAGATGCAGGTGCTTGACGAACTGCTGGCCCACCCACAGGAAGCAAGATAAGTGTTTTAAGGGTGCATTCACACGACCGTATTTTTGGCTCCACATCCGTTCCGCAATTTTGCGGAACGGGTGCGGACCCATTCATTTCAATGGGGCCGCAAAAGATGCGGACAGCACACAATGGGCTGTCCGCATCCGTAGATCTGTTCCGCGGCCTCGCAAAAAAGATAGAGCATGTCCTATTCTTGCCCGCAATCGCGGACAAGAATAGGCATTTCTATCATAGGGCCGGCTACATTCACGCGGCCAGTATCCGTGTTTTGCTGATCCGCTGGTTTTGCTGGTCATGTGAATGTAGCCTAATGTGCACCCATCACCTCTCCTGAAATGTCTGTTTTCGTACATGCTTGCATTCGATATGAAATGACAATTCTGAAGCATGTATTCTTATGATTTTATGTTGTGCCATTCCTCTATTATTCCTGCCAGCTGGTGTTACCAGTTAGGGTCCGTCCCTAAACAGTCTGACACTGGTGTTACCAGTTAGGGTCTGTCCCTACAAGGTCTGACACTGGTGTTACCAGTTAGGGTCCGTCCCTAAACAGTCTGACACTGGTGTTACCAGTTAGGGTCCGTACCTACAAGGTCTGACACTGGTGTTACCAGTTAGGGTCCGTCCCTACAAGGTCTGACACTGGTGTTACCAGTTAGGGTCCGTCCCTAAACAGTCTGACACTGGTGTTACCAGTTAGGGTCCGTACCTACAAGGTCTGACACTGGTGTTACCAGTTAGGGTCCGTCCCTACAAGGTCTGACACTGGTGTTACCAGTTAGGGTCCGTCCCTACAAGGTCTGACACTGGTGTTACCAGTTAGGGTCCGTCCCTACAAGGTCTGACACTGGTGTTACCAGTTAGGGTCCGTTCCTACTAGGTCTGACACTGGTGTTACCAGTTAGGGTCCGTCCCTACACAGTCTGACACTGGTGTTACCAGTTAGGGCCCGCTACTTCTACTGCAGGCCCCCTTACACTGCTCAAATGACGCCTGCTCGTCAGTGGAGGAGACACATTTACATGCTGCAATCTCCTCCACAGTATAGGGACAGTGATCACTACTGTCATCGCTCGTCCCCATACAGAAGCGTTCCTTGCTAACAATCGCCTGCTTGTCAGTGGAGGACACACATTTACATGCAGCAATCTCCTCCACAGTATAGGGAGCAGTGATCACTAATGTCATCACTTGTCCCCATACAGAAGCGTTCCTTGCTAACAATTCCCATGCTTGTCAGTGGAGGAGACACATTTACATGCGGCGATGTCCTCCAAGGTATAGGGAGCAGTGATCTGTAATACCATCGCTCGTCCTCACCAGGCACCATGATCTGCTGCTGGTAAATGATGATTTAGGTGTCCACATAAACGATCCTATTTAGTGTTCAGTTTGTTCTTCTGGCAATCAGCGGCACCTTTAGGCCTCATGCACATGACAGTGAATAATGGACGTGTAAGTAACGGCCGTCACACGTCCATTTCTAGCACCAATGTAAGTCTATGGGGCTATTCACATGGCCGTTCTTTTAACGTACAGTGAATAGCGTCCGTGCAAAAATAGGACATGTCCTATTTTTGGCCGTTTCCACGGGCAGACAGACCCCATTGAAATCAATGGGACCGTTTTTAACGGCTGATTGACAGGAGTGCACCTGTCTAACGGCCGTTAAGAACGGGTACACTTTATCTATAGGGCCATTAAGGGGTTAAAAAAATAAACAAAACAAAACTCACCTCATCGACTTGCTCGTGCTGCGGCAGCCTCTTCTCTCAGTGACGTCATTGCGCACATCGCAGGTCCTGTTCAGTGAAGAGAGAAGAGACTGCCGCAGTGCGAACAAGTGGATGAGGTGAGTTTTTTAATCAACGACAAAAAACTGCCATTATGAGGGCATTATTAAAACCATGGGGGACATTATTTAAGATGGGGGCCTACATTGGGGGCATTATTAAAGCTGGAGGTGGTAAAAAAAAGAATCATACACTATGGGGGACATTATTTTAGCTGGGGGCCTATATGGGGGTATTATTAAAGCTGGGGGCAGCAAAAAATAAATAAATCCTACAGTATGGGGGACATTATTTTAACTGGGGGGCCTACCATCCTGTGGGTATTCTCAGAAGGGTGGGTCTAGAAATAACTGCCAATCAAATTCATCCATTTTTAACGCACATGAAAAACTGATGCAAAACGGACATTAAAAAGTGACATACGGCCAGAAAATGGATGCACACACTGATGCAAAATGGCCATGAAAAACGGACAGTGTGTCCATTTTTAAGGGATGTTTTTTGTCACCGTCGCGTGCATGAAGGCGTACATGGGCAGACCATCACTAATGAAGTGATCAGACAGTGTATTGTAGTGGCAAAATTTTGCTGCAAAATGTGGCATCTTATGCTCCCTTTTCCTGCCATTTCCCACTAATCCCGCCCCCTTGCCATGCAAGTTGGGAAAAAATTTAGAAACCCGTCACGTTTTAGACAGATTTTAGGCTAGGACTACACAATGACATTTGTCGCACAACAGTTTTTATAATGATTCTCTATGCTGTGACTGCAACACGACAGTCGCAAAAAACCCATCCAAAATTGATTTTTCAGAAACTGTCGCATAGCAGCATGTCGCAGTGTGACACCATAGATTATCATTATAAAAATGTCGTGTGACATTGGTGCACATGTTGCAGTGCAGTTGTGCCCTATGTGTCGCGCAGTGTCGTCGTGTAGCCCTAGCCTTAGGGTCAAACATTAGTAAATGAGGCCCAATAGGGGAGATTCAGCTAAACCAGTGCACGGCCATAGTGAAGTTGTCGCCCAAAGCAACCACATTCCAGCTCTACCTTCTCACAGGCTGTTTTGCGAAGGAATCTAACTGCGCCACTTTCTCTTTGCACCAGTTCCTATAAATCTTCCTACTGCTTATAACCTGATGGAACAAATGAAGATCTGGGAGATCAAAGCTTTTTGGGAAGACTCTGACTGGCTCCTGTCTGTATATTCAGCATGGACCATTGTGGTCACATTTTGAGCAATTCCCCCTATAACAGAAGCCAAAGAAACTATTCAGGACAATGGCTGCACGAATAGCTTCTTAATTATGGTTTCATTTCCCTTCCAATGACTGCCAATACGTAGTTTTACAGCATTTTAGAACAAGTGCTGCATGGGTGTCCTATGCCACCATAGAGTGCATACTACAGAGCAACAGATCCAGGAAGTTTACATGGCATCTGTCAGCAGGTTTGTTTATGGCTCTGGCTGACCGGTTCCATGTGCTCCTGGCAGCTGAAGGCATCTGTGTTGGTCCCATGTTCCTAGGTGCCCGCATTGCTGACCAAAATTATGTTTTATTACATGCAAATAAGCTTCTAGGAGCAACAGGGGCGTTGCTGTTACACCTCTTAGCTTCTTCTTAAAGTGCGGTTCTAGCTGAGGAGCCGGCAAGCAGTCAGGCGGCTCACTCTCCACCCCAGGCTCAGATCTCTGTTCCTGATCGGGCACTTACTTTGCAGCTCCAGCTCACTCTCCACTATGTCCTGATGCACACAGTGTGAGAACATAGTACCTGGGGACAAGCACTATGACCTGACGTTGTGCTCATCAGGTCACAGTGGAGAGCGTGTCAGACCTGCAGGAGCCCAGTGCCTGATCAGGAGAGGGAAGAGATTTTTTTAAATTATAGAACTGAGCATGGGGGGTCTGATCTGAGCTTGGAGGGTCTTGTTTGAGCATGGGTTGGTCAGGTCTGGGCTTGGGGGGTCAGATCCGAGCATGGGGTGGGGGAGATCTGAGCATGGGGGGGGGGGGATCTGAGCATGGGGGAAGGGGAGATCTGAGCATGGGGAGGAGATCTGAGCATGAAGGGGGAGATCTGAGCATGGGGGGGATCTGAGCATGGGGGGATCTGAGTATGGGGGAAGAGATCTGAGCATGGGGGAAGAGATCTGAGCATGGGGGGGATCTGAGCATGGGGGGGATCTGAGCATGGGGGGAGATCTGAGCATGGGGGGATCTGAGCATGGGGGGATCTGAGCATGGGGGGGAGATCTGAGCATGGGGGGGGATCTGAGCATGGGGGGGATCTGAGCATGGGGGGGAGATCTGAGCATGGGAGGAGATGTGAGCATGGGGGGGATCTGAGCATGGGGGGAGATCTGAGCATGGGGAGGAGATCTGAGCATGGGGGGGAGATCTGAGCATGGGGGGGAGATCTGAGCATGGGGAGGAGATCTGAGCATGGGGGGGAGATCTAAGCATGGGGGGAGATCTGAGCATGGGGGGGTTCTGAGCATGGGGGGGTTCTAAGCATGGGGGGGTCTGAGCATGGGGGAGAGATCTGAGCATGGGGGGTCAGATCTGAGCACTGAGGGTCTGACACTGGGGGTCTAATTTGTGTTGTCTGGTCCGAGCATTGGGGGTCTTATTTGGAGGTCAGATGAGGATTGGGGATCTGATTTAGGAGTCTGATCTGAGGTCTGATGAAAAATATATTTTTTTTTTCTCTGCTAATGAAAAATAAGAAAAAAATAATTTATCAGGCCACAGATCAGATGAAAAATATTTTTCTCTTATTTTTCTTTGTTAAAACCTAGGTGCATCTTGTAGGGCGAGAAATACAGTGACTCATGTGCAAATGTCTAGCTTGTGGCTCCTGGTAGTCATACAGTTATTTTTTTGGCTCTTTGTGACTGTAAGGTTGGCCACCCCTGCTCTAGGTGTAATGGCAACACTCCCGTTGCTCCTAGGTTATTTGCATATATTAAAACGTCATTTTTCTCACAATGTGGGCACATATGAACATGGGACCGACATAGATTCCTTTAGCTGCCGAGCGCACATGTAACAGGTCAGCCAGGTGTCATAGGGACAAACCTGCCGACAGATGGGCTTTAAACCAACTGGCATTAAGTCAGGCCGCACCATGGTCAGATGGAACTCCCCCAATCCCCCAATTGATTGGGTCAGTGGGTTTTGTGGTGACAGGGGGGTCTATGTACAGTCAGTCCCGGGAACATAGAAAGTGTCTTAGCAGCCTCTGCATAATGTATTATACAGGACTGTGTTAAAAAGGGAATTTGTCTGCAGTTTTTACCATTCTAAACTGTTGACAGCACTAGGTAAGGGCTCTAGAGAGGGACAAACATACCTTCTGTGGGGCTTTTCTCATCAGGAACAGTCACAATATGAAGCTTTATTCTGCTAAATTCTGCCCCTGTAAGTATCCAGGACGCAGAGCTTCATAGTGAAGTGCCCCCAGCATTGAGGTGCTTCATTGCCCCTCCCCTCTTATGTACTGGTCTCCTGGTTGGAGGCTGCAGTTGTCAGTCAGAGCAGTGGGAGGAGCTGTGAAGCAGCTTAATGCTGATAGCACTTCACAGTAAACCTCTGGCAGAATAAAACACACTACTCTTGAGACATCGCAGACAGTATGTTTTGTGACACTCTCCAGCCCCTACCTAGTGAAGTCAGCAGTTTAGCATGGTCAAAGCTGCTGACAGGTTCCCTAAAATCCACTATAAGATTAAAATACCCATGTAAAACAGTAATAAAATGAAATAAAAAAGTCAGGAAACCTTTAGAAAAAAGCAATTCCGTTTTCTTGCGTATACATTGATTACAAACAACAACTACGTACACGTATTAGGTATCCACACACCTGTAACAACCTGAAGATAATCGTAGGTTATTTAATATAAAATGTGAAAGTTATAAAAAAAAAAAACTATTAACAAAGATTGATTCTTCTATACCCACATTGTAAAAAAAATCAAAAAAAATCATTTATATAATTTATAAATGCCCCCAAAATATTTCCCCCACATAAGAGCAGGCCTCATACAGCCACAACAATGAAAAGATGGAGAAGTTCCGGCTGCTGAAACGTGGAGAGGCAAAAGCCCAAAATGTGGTCGGTACAAACAAGCACGAGGAGCGCGCTCACTGCCATTTCCTGCAGAATCGATGACAATCATGGATTTCTTTAAAACACTTTCTTTATTTAAACTGTACAGAAAAAGGAGATGCCGGTGACAGCAAATCTAAGGGAACAAGGTTTGGTTTTAAATTATTATTACGTAACAGAACCTAAAGTGAACGCCTTATTAAATAAACATTGAATTTAGAAATGCACATTTCTTCTACTACAATTCCCATCGTTCTCCATTCCACGTGCGCCTCGTCCAGAAGAAAAACAACAACACGTTGGAATGAGAGAAAATGAATGCATTGGTTTCCCAGGACGGGTCGAAGGCCCATAGGAGAGGCAGCCAGTTATATACAGGATACACGAGCCTCAAAGCTTCACCGTTACTCTATCACATTGGCCTCTTTGGTTCCGAAATGACGTATAATACAAGGAAAAGGTCTTTATTCTGTCGCTATAAAAATATCCATTTATTTTCTCTTACAAATGGCAGTTGTGACTAATTATGCATCAGTTCAGTGCAAAACGTTAAACAATCCTTCGCTTATAAAAAAAAAAGGAGAAAAAAGCGAATGAATTTATTTCAAGTATAAAAAAATATATATATTAGAAAATAAAATAATAACTTCTGTCTCGAGTCCATTGTGCCCGGTGCGATGTCATTGAAATGCATAGCTCAGTGGGGTTTACAGCGGCAGGGTCATATGCCAACCCTCCTCCCTATGTGAGAGCAGGCCTCAGTCCTGGATCCGATACACTACGCACCAGTCCAGTTCTGAAGATATGACAGATATAGGTGTACACACACAGCAAGGACCAGTTTACCTTTTTTTATCATTTTGGGATGACGTTGTGCACAGGACAACTCCGCAGCAGACTACCCTGCAGTCCAACGTAAGACCACAGATATCATGACGAGTCAACTCTGCTACATCTGTACACATATACACTTTGTACGGATGGACTAGTATTGCCATCCACAGAACATACTGATGAAATACCCGTCCTCCGTCTACATCTCACAGAACTGATGACCTTCCCACAAGACACGTGAGGAACTGTATACTGAGGATTTCCCCCTAACATCCTGGACTTGTATTAGGCATTTGATAATGTGATGAGTATTTGCATGGCAAGGTTAGAATAAGTAGCTGTATGTTTACAGCTGCAGCATGGAAAGGGTTAATTCAAATTAAGTGCACTGTCAATCACCATTATTTCAGGTAGTCAGAAGAGCAAGTGCTGCTGTTGAAATGAGTACCTAGTGGTTTGCAAGTGCTGTGTCGTCTGAAGCCCCCCCACCCCGTCCCTGTCATTTGATGCAAAAAGGTCATTCTATTCTCTGTACCTTCATCTGGATTCTCCCTGTTATTTAACCCCCTCAGTGCAAGATGAAATTGCAGAACAATGATTTAACAGACCATTGTGTTATCACAGGGGTTACAAAAATAATATATAAATATATATATTTATAGGTATATATATCTGTATATCCATTCGCTTCCATCGTCTCCTGTACATATGTCCATACGCTCCACAGCTCCATTGCTGGTGTCCAGACCACACGTCATTTGTCATTGTTCTGTGGTTAATCCACAGTCAGATGCATAAAAGAAGTTCATTAGGGAAGACCGATAAGGGGCTGCCCATCACTCAGCAACAACATAACTATACATTCCTCGCTGCAAGTGCTGGAAGAGCGTCACAGAAGCTCAGAAAGCTGGAGCCACCCCTACCCTGGACGGCCCACGTCCTCAGTTGGTCACATAAGAACGATGTTCTGGAATGTGCTATTTTTCACCCCTTGACATATTACAGTTGACTTAAAGGTCTATGGAAACCTCTTGGCTTTCTCCTCTGGTGTCACAGTGTTTACGGATGTCTCAGTGAGTGGACATATGAGCTGACAATCTCATAAGCCGTGATTTATAGATGCCTGTGGAGATGATAAGACGCCCCCAGACTGGCACTGGTCTCAAGTTATCTTTCCCCACAGCGTCACTGTGACACAATATCCCACTGGTTGAAGTATGGCGAAATTGGTCATTGTCCAGTGACTCCCATCACGCACACCCGCATTCCTCCACGATCATGTTAGGCACGTCCCTCTTGACAATATTGTATTCATCATCAAAGTACAGCATGGACATTGTACTTAATTTTGTTGGAATACAGCAGGAGTTCACAGTCCCTGGGTTCAGACCTCTCATCCTGTACTGATTCACCACCGCAGTGTGAAAGGAGGAGGCAGAACCCGGAACACCGGCCAGGTAGGCAGGGCAGCTACCCTCACAATAATTGCCATAGTAACCGGATGGTGCGATGATCCAGTCATTCCACCCAATGAGTCGAAAGTCAATATAAAACTGCTGCCTACAACACAGGTTTGTACGTCCATCACACTCAAGGCCTCTCTTACGAATCCGATGCTTGTTATCTGCAAGTCTAGCATGAACCACCAGAAAGGGGCGGTGAGATTCTTCTCCTGGGTCCACGTGAACTGGGACTACAGACCATTCCTCACAGCCATCACACTGGACTTCTAGGTTAAGCCTACGGTCACCCTTCTCAAAAAGAGCTTGGATGGTATCAGTCAAGGGGAATGTGTGCCAACCACTCCTCCTGATATCCACTCTCTTCTCCACAAGGCTCATCTTGGCTGGGTTAGCAGGATCTTGGAAATGAAGTTTTATCCGGATTTTGCGTCTTCCACTCTTTTCCAAGACTTCAGGAAGCTTGAGGTACAGCCAAAGATTGGACTGAAAGACGAACAAATTCTGGTTTCCTTCATTGGAAATAATGAATAAGAGTTGGACTCTGGAAGCTGTGACATCATCTATTGAAAGCAGAAAAAAACGTATGAACACATACAACTCCACGTGTCAGGAGAGAAGCGCGCGGTCCCTACCGGGTAAGACGTACAACGGAGAACACTGCGCTGTCTACCTGAGCACCGCTAGGAAGGACCTTGTATTGTGAGCACCTTCATGAAAATTTGAATTTGCGTTGGTAAATTCCGGATCTACACAATAAAGGAAGACGTGCTCCAATATATTAACACTAAAATACCATGACAAATATAAATCCATGACTTTCCTTCCTCAATCCAGTGACTGGATGCCGCCGAAGCTCCGGCTATAGTCCCATCTATAGGTCGCTATAAACCTGCAGGATGATTAGTATCCGCTCCGGCTATAGTCCCATCTATAGGTCCCTATAAACCTGCAGGATGATTAGTATCCGCTCCGGCTATAGTCTCATCTATAGGTCCCTATAAACCTGCAGGACTATTAGTATCCGCTCCGGCTATAGTCCCATCTATAGGTCCCTATAAACCTGCAGGATGATTAGTATCCACTCCGGCTATAGTCCCATCTATAGGTCCCTATAAACCTGCAGGATGATTAGTATCCGCTCCGGCTATAGACCCATCTATAGGTTCCTATAAACCTGCAGGATGATTAGTATCCGCTCTGGCTATAGTCCCATCTATAGGTCCCTATAAACCTGCAGGATGATTAGTATCCGCTCCGGCTATAGTCTCATCTATAGGTCCCTATAAACCTGCAGGACTATTAGTATCCGCTCCGGCTATAGTCCCATCTATAGGTCCCTATAAACCTGCAGGATGATTAGTATCCGCTCCGGCTATAGTCCCATCTATAGGTCCCTATAAACCTGCAGGATGATTAGTATCCGCTCCGGATATAGACCCATCTATAGATCCCTATAAACCTAGAGGATGATTAGTATCCGCTCTGGCTCAGCCCTCAGAGATGTGAACGAAGTTATAGATCAGATCAAAGTCATCAGATTGTGCCTCACCATAGGGGAAACAGCCAAAGGTGGGGGAACGAAAGAGAAGGATAGATAGATATGAGAGAGATGTCTCTAAACCTCGTACCCCTATCCCTTTATATACTGTGTCTCTACACCTCGTACCCCTATCCCTCTATATACTGTGCCTCTACACCTCGTACCCCTATCCCTCTATATACTGTCTCTACACCTCGTACCCCTATCCCTCTATATACTGTGTCTCTACACCTCGTACCCCTATCCCTCTATATACTGTCTCTACACCTCGTACCCCTATCCCTCTATATACTGTCTCTACACCTCCTACCTCTATCCCTCTATATACTGTCTCTACACCTCGTACCCCTATCCCTCTATATACTGTGTCTCTACACCTCATACCCCTATCCCTCTATATACTGTCTCTACACCTCGTACCCCTATCCCTCTATATGCTGTCTCTACACCTCGTACCCCTATCCCTCTATATACTGTCTCTACACCTCGTACCCCTATCCCTCTATATACTGCCTCTACACCTCGTACCCCTATCCCTCTATATACTGCCTCTACACCTCGTACCCCTATCCTTCTATATACTGTCTCTACACCTCGTACCCCTATCCCTCTATATACTGTGTCTACACCTCGTACCCCTATCCCTCTATATACTGCGTCTACACCTCGTACCCCTATCCCTCTATATACTGTCTCTACACCTCGTACCCCTATCCCTCTATATACTGTCTCTACACCTCGTACCCCTATCCCTCCATATACTGTCTCTACACCTCGTACCCCTATCCCTCTATATATACTGCCTCTACACCTCGTACCCCTATCCCTCTATATACTGCCTCTACACCTCGTACCCTTATCCCTCTATATACTGTCTCTACACCGCGTACCCCTATCCCTCTATATACTGTGTCTACACCTCGTACCCCTATCCCTCTATATATACTGCCTCTACACCTCGTACCCCTATCCCTCTATATACTGTTTCTACACCTCGTACCCCTATCCCTCTATATACTGTGTCTCTACACCTTGTACCCCTATCCCTCTATATACTGTCTCTACACCTCGTACCCCTATCCCTCTATATACTGTCTCTACACCTCGTACCCCTATCCCTCTATATACTGTCTCTACACCTCATACCCCTATCCCTCTATATACTGTCTACACCTCGTACCCCTATCCCTCTATATACTGTGTCTACACCTCATACCCCTATCCCTCTATATACTGTGTCTACACCTCGTACCCCTATCCCTCTATATACTGTGCCTCTACACCTCGTAGCCCTATCCCTCTATATACTGTCTCTACACCTCGTACCCCTATCCCTCTATATACTGTCTCTACACCTGGTACCCCTATCCCTCTATATACTGTGTCTCTACACCTCGTACCCCTATCCCTCTATATACTGTCTCTACACCTCCTACCTCTATCCCTCTATATACTGTCTATACACCTCGTACCCCTATCCCTCTATATACTGTGTCTCTACACCTCATACCCCTATCCCTCTATATACTGTCTCTACACCTCGTACCCCTATCCCTCTATATGATGTCTCTACACCTCGTACCCCTATCCCTCTATATACTGTGTCTACACCTCGTACCCCTATCCCTCTATATACTGCGTCTACACCTCGTACCCCTATCCCTCTATATACTGCCTCTACACCTCGTACCCCTATCCCTCTATATACTGTTTCTACACCTCGTACCCCTATCCCTCTATATACTGTCTCTACACCTCGTACCCCTATCCCTCTATATACTGTCTCTACACCTCGTACCCCTATCCCTCTATATATACTGCCTCTACACCTCGTACCCCTATCCCTCTATATACTGCCTCTACACCTCGTACCCTTATCCCTCTATATACTGTCTCTACACCTCATACCCCTATCCCTCTATATACTGTCTCTACACCGCGTACCCCTATCCCTCTATATACTGTCTACACCTCGTACCCCTATCCCTCTATATATACTGCCTCTACACCTCGTACCCCTATCCCTCTATAAACTGTTTCTACACCTCGTACCCCTATCCCTCTATATACTGTGTCTCTACACCTTGTACCCCTATCCCTCTATATACTGTCTCTACACCTCGTACCCCTATCCCTCTATATACTGCCTCTACACCTCGTACCCCTATCCCTCTATATACTGTCTCTACACTTCGTACCCCTATTCTCCGATAGGCTGCACCGATCATCCTATAGACTCTATACCCCGAGCCCCGATCCTCCCATGTACACGCTGCTGGGGTCACCTACCTGCCTCAGCGAAGCTGATGATCTCGGAGGTGGCGCTGTCCTCGGGGCTGTGGGGGCCCGACATGCCGTGCCCGTCCAGGTTGGGGATCTCCAGGCGCCCGTCCTCCCGCAGGCGCCCAGCGTGCAGCTTCCTCAGGGCAGTCAGCATGGCAGCCCGGGGCACAGCGTGGGTGATGTTCGGCCGATCCCTCATCTGTAGCCGGGTCAGAATGTGGCGCTTCACCGCCTCCACGAAGTCCTGCTCCAGCCCGGCCGTCTCCTCCGGGGGCCGCAGCCCGCACGATGCGCAGGTGTCCGGCGAGGAAGAAGCGGGAGGCTCGGGCGCCGCTGTGGGGCTGCCGGCGGCGCACAAGACAGACAGGGCGAGCAGCAGCAGGCGCAGGATGCTGAGCCGCAGAGCTGACGATCTTCCCGGGAGAAGCAGGCAGCTGTGCCGCGGAGCTGCCGCTCTACACAGGAGAGCCATGGTGCTGAGCCGCGGAGCCTGCACACAGATCCACAGCCTGCTCTCCGGGGGCTCCACAGTCCAGGAAGAGGGGATTCTCCCAGTTACAGGCAGCAGAGACTCCCAAGACCCTGTGCTTTATCCACAAGTGTCCTCCACTCCGCTCGGGATCTAGGGGCCCCTCTGCCCCAGCTCTTCTAATTCTTGCAGAACTCCTCGGTGACTCTTGTGGGCGCCGTGCGGTGCGCTGTCTCCCGCAGCTCTGCTGTCACTGCCCCGGTCCCGGCTTCCTAGTCGTCACTCGGCGCTTCCTATTTATCCCGTGAGAACCTGACACAGCGCAGCACCCAGCACCCAGCACTCTGTCACAGGCTGTTTGCAAACACTCAGCTCAACCAATGGGGGCGTAGCATTCCTGGGGGGGAGGGGGCATCACATACAGGGCATTATATACCACCCTCACCCCAACTACTGAGCAGAAGCAGAGAGTGACAGCACCCAATCCCAACACACACAGGACCCCCACCCCAGCATCACCGAGTATACTAGTACATACAGGACCCCCACCCCAGCATCACCGAGGATACTAGTACACACAGGACCCCCACCCCAGCATCACCGAGTATACTAGTACATACAGGACCCCCACCCCAGCATCACCGAGGATACTAGTACACACAGGACCCCCACCCCAGCATCACCGAGTATACTAGTACATACAGGACCCCCACCCCAGCATCACCGAGGATACTAGTACATACAGGACCCCCACCCCAGCATCACCGAGGATACTAGTACATACAGGACCCCCACCCCAGCATCACCGAGGATACTAGTACATACGGGATCCCCCACCCCAGCATCACTGAGGATACTAGTACACACAGGACCCCCCACCCCAGCATCACCGAGGATACTAGTACATACAGGACCCCGACCCCAGCATCACCGAGGATACTAGTACACACAGGACCCCCACCCCAGCATCACCGAGTATACTAGTACATACAGGACCCCCACCCCAGCATCACTGAGGATACTAGTACATACAGGACCCCCACCCCAGCATCACCGAGGATACTAGTACATACAGGACCCACACCCCAGCATCACCGAGGATACTAGTACATACAGGATCCCCCAGCATCACTGAGGATACTAGTACATACAGGACCCCCCACCCCAGCATCACTGAGGATACTAGTACACACAGGACCCCCCCACCCCAGCATCACTGAGAATATTAACAGACACACATTTATCTATCTTTCTCTTTTGTTCCCCCACCTTTGGCTGTTTCCCCTATAGTGAGGCACAATCTGATGACATTGATCTGATCTATAACTTCGTTCACATCATTGATGAGGGCTGAGCCGGAGCGGATACTAATCATCCTGCAGGTTTATAGGGACCTATAGATGGGACTATAGCCGGAGCGGATACTAATCATCCTGCAGGTCTATGGGGAACTATACATTGGGACTATAGCCGGAGCGGATACTAATCATCCTCCAGGTTTATAGGGACCTATAGATGAGACTATAGCCGGAGCGGATACTAATCATCCTGCAGGTTTATAGGGACCTATAGATGGGACTATAGCCGGAGCGGATACTAATCATCCTGCAGGTTTATAGGGACCTATAGATGGGACTATAGCCGGAGTGGATACTAATCATCCTGCAGGTTTATAGGGACCTATAGATGGGTCTATAGCCGGAGTGGATACTAATCATCCTGCAGGTTTATAGGGACCTATAGATGGGACTATAGCCGGAGCAGATACTAATAGTCCTGCAGGTTTATAGGGACCTATAGATGGGACTATAGCTGGAGCGGATATTAATAGTCCTGCAGGTTTATAGGGACCTATAGATGGGACTATAGCCGGAGCGGATACTAATCATCCTGCAGGTTTATAGGGACTTATAGATGGGACTATAGCCGGAGCGGATACTAATCATCCTGCAGGTTTATAGGGACCTATAGATGGGACTATAGCCGGAGCGGATACTAATAGTCCTGCAGGTTTATGGGGACCTATAGATGGGACTATAGACGGAGCGGATACTAATCATCCTGCAGGTTTATAGGGATCTACCGTATAGATGGGACTATAGCCGGAGCGGATACTAATAGTCCTGCAGGTTTATAGGGACCTATAGATGGGACTATAGACGGAGCGGATACTAATCATCCTGCAGGTTTATAGGGATCTACCGTATATAGATTGGACTATAGCCGGAGCGGATACTAAAAGTCCTGCAGGTTTATAGGGACCTATAGATGGGACTATAGCCGGAGCGTTAACTAATCATCCTGCAGGTCTATAGGGACCTATAGATGGGATTATAGCCGGAGCGGATACTTATAGTCCTGCAGGTTTATAGGGACCTATAGATGGTGGCATCCAGTCACTGGATTGGGGAAGGAAAGTCATGGATTTATATTTGTCATGGTATTTTAGTGTTAATATAATGGAGCACGTCTTCCTTTATTGTGTAGATTCACATCTATAAACAGGGCCGTCTTTACCAAGGGGCAAAAGGGGCAGCTGCCCCGGGCCCAGTTGCTCCTGGGGGGCCCAAGGCAGCTGCCTCTTGAGCCCTGCTAGCCACTGCCCCAGGTGTCAGGCTGTCAGCTACAGAGGGGGTGCTGAGTCCAGGCATCCTACTGTTAGAGCTGTGAATGTGATCTAGGACCTTAGATGACATAATTACCATGTGACCAGTAACCTAGCAATATTACTGGTCACATGGCAATGAGGTCATCACAGGTCCTAGCAGGAGTGTTGCAGTAGAAGTTTGGAGCTTTTTTGTATGAAGATTACATCAGAAAAAGGTGACAGGGACTGTTATGCTAATATACTGTAAACTACTGTATAGTGGGGTGCTGTATACTGTGGGGGGCCTGTATACTGTGTGGGGGCCTGTATACTGTGTGGGGCTGTATACTGTGTGGGGGCCTGTATACTGTGTGGGGGCCTGTATACTGTGTGGGGGCCTGAATACTGTGTGGGGCCTGAATACTGTGGGGGGCCTGAATACTATGTGGGGCCTGTATACTGTGGGGGGAGCCTGTATACTGTGTGGGGCCCGTATACTGTGGGGGGGCTGTATACTGTGGGGGGCCTGAATACTGTGGGGGGGGGGGGCTGTATGCTGTGTGGGGCCTGTATACTGTGTGGGGGCTGTATACTGTGGTTGGCCTGTATACTGTGGGGGGCCTGTATACTGTGGGGGGCCTGTATACTGTCGGTGGAGTCTTCAGAACTGGAAGTATCTACAGTCATTCACTGTACTCTACAAGATGTGTGGATTTTTTGTGTGTGTTGTGGTGGAGGGCTTGATTGCCTGCTAAGGTGTGGGAAGGCGGGATCCAGGGGGCCCAAGTAAATTTTTGCCCAGGGTCCAATCAATATTAAAGATGGCCCTGTCTATAAAGGCGGACTGGGAACTTAAAGCGGCCCTGGAAAAAAAAAAAAAAGTGGCTCCATGATGTACGTGGGTCCAAATTGATAGAAGGTGAGGTAACACAAGTAGGCGCGTTCAGCAATACCATAGCATAAAATATTGTCCCAGTACAACCATATACCACAGTGCAGCACAAAAGCGGTCCTTCTGCGGTGGTCCTCAATAGCTGCCATATTCCGTCCTCCAGTTGTCCCTGATTAGGATATGGAGCAGGGGGCTTAGGAGGTGAGATGTGGCTGCAGTAGCTGAATTCGGGAGGACATGTGCGGTAGCTGGCTGGGTACATGAGCATTAATTACCGCTAAGCGCTCATTACAGCAATGGCTTGGGTGCCCCCCAGGGGGAAATTTCCCTAGAAGGTCTATGGCCAATCCGCCTCTGTCTAGCTATCTATCCGTCTGTCTGTCCTCTAGTCGTTCAGCAGGAATGCTAGTCGTCTCCTCCTGTGACACATTATATCATATAATCAGGTTCTTTTTCTAGTATTAACAATTAATGGTCTTAATAACTTTTTTTTGCATGTGACACAAACTGAAACAAATAATATTAATATTATATAAACGCAGGGTGTATTTAGAAGACGCATGGTATTACTGGTAGCTCAAGTATTGCCGTTTTCTGCTGTTATCAGCCTTAAATCCTGTTATAATAATAGTTCTTATTGCTCCTTTAGTTGAACAACCAGATGGAGGCAGTTGATTTCTGCGGAGAGCGAGGCAGAGGTGAGCCGAGAGCGCCACCTGTCTGCTGCAGCCGTGATACACATGGGATGTGAACCTTCCAGATATTGGGGGATTCTGTATGTAACAGTAAATTGTCGCCCAGGAGGACGCTGCCTCCATTGTAGTGCCGGAGGATCTGGCGTACGTCCAGGCTGGAGTGTCACTGGCAGAAAAGGGTGAATCCAGAGTTGTGCCGCCATATGGTACCTCCATAGCCCCATATTACAGAGGTATCCTCCATTATAGAATCTGACTGTAATACAGTACTTCTTGGATTCTGTACTCAGTGGCTGATTATAATATGGATGGTTTGGGATCCAGTCCGAGGCAGTGGCGGATCCAGGGGGAGGGGCAACGGGGCAATTGCCCCCCCCCCCCCCCGAGCTGGCGGCGGGCGGCGGCGGCGGGGCACAGGGAGATGAGCGCTTCCATTGTGGAAGCGCTCATCTCCAGTCATCTGTATCGCCGTCCTCAGGACAGCGATACAGATGCCTGCCTGTGCTGCGGCAGGGAAGGGAGAGGCGTGTCCCTTTCCCTTCCTCTGATAGGCTGCCGGCCTAGTGCCTGCAGCCTATCAGAGGCCGGCGCAGGCGGCGCAATGACGTCATCGCGCCGCCTGAGCCATACAGCGTGGGACACAGGCCTGAAGAGGCCTGCATCGCATCGCTGACATGGAGGTAAGTATGTGTGGTTTTTTTTTTTCTTCATTATATACAATACTTTTACTGGCACCTGGGGGCGGTTATTACTGGCAAAGGGGGGGCTATTACTGGCAAAGGGGGGCTATTACTGGCAAAGGGGGGGCTATTACTGGCAAAGGGGGGCTATTACTGGCAAAGGGGGGGGCTATTACTGGCAAAGGGGGGCTATTACTGGCTAAGGGGGGCTATTACTGGCAAAGGGGGGCTATTACTGGCTAAGGGGGGGCTATTACTGGCAAAGGGGGTCTCTTATTACTGGCAAAGGGGGGGTCTCTTATTTCTGGCAAAGGGGGGCTGTTATTACTGGCAAAGGGGGGCTCTTATTACTGGGGGCTGTTATTACTGGAGGCTCTTATTACTGGCTCAGAGGGGCTGTTATTACTGGCACAGAGGGGCTCTTATTACTGGGGGCTGTTATTACTGGCACAGAGGGGCTCTTATTACTGGGGGCTGTTATTACTGGCACAGAGGGGCTCTTATTACTGGGGGCTGTTATTACTGGCACAGAGGGGCTGTTATTACTGGCACCGGGGGGGCTGTTATTACTGGGGGCTGCTATTACTGGCACAGGGGGGCTGCTATTACTGGCACAGGGGGGCTATTATTACTGGCACATGATTGGGGGCACTATAGGGGCATCTACTGAGGCCACAAAGAAGGGGTATTTTATATGGGCTCTCTGTACAGTACAATTTTATACTGGGACACATTATGGTGGGTACTATGGGGAAGGGGGAGAGGAATACTATGGGGTCATCTACGGGGGGCACTAAGAAGGGGTATTTTATACTTGCAAATTATGGGGGACACTGAGGGCATCTACTGGAGCATTTTATACTGGTACATTATGGGGGGCACTAGGAGGAAGGAGGGTGTGGAGGACTATGGGGTCATTTACTAGGGGCACTATATAGGGGTATTTTATACTGGCACATTATGGGGGCACTATGGGGACATTAGCTCAACTGGGGGCATTACAAGGGGGTATTTTTTGCACTGTCACATTATAAGGAGAATTATTTCTACTGGGGGGGGGGGCATTATGGTGGGCTTTATTACTCCCCTATGGTATGAGCCCCCTACTAGCAGCACCAGCCTCTCCCTGCTCTGCTATCCCTCTGCCCCTTCTCCAAATACTTATTATGAAATCTTTCTCATTAGGATAAAACACATCAGCTCCGCCGAGCCCCCGGCCAAAGTGTGGAAGTGGCGTCCGAGATCCCGAAGGGCCAAGCCAAGTAACTGTGAGTGTTCATGTGAAATATGATTGTCATACACATATAGCATACACTGTGTAGTCTGTTCTATAAGCACCATTGTTTTGTGGCGGCGGACAGAAAATAATCTGAAAGTGCCCCTCCCGAGACCAGGCTCTGGATCCGCCACTGGTCCGAGGTCCAAACGTCACGGTAGACCTGGGGGCCCCAACATTTTGTATGTTGTGAGCCACAATCAACTTTCAGTAAAAGTCGGAACTACAGGCAATTGAAAAGTAGAGGAGAGAAATTTTGAATGTGGAGAAACAAGAAATATGAAACTGAAAACATTTGCTGAGGATATTTCAATGCTTGACACTAGTATTATCATCCAAGCTGGCACTGCCAGTACATATGGTCACGACTCAGGACCGCCATGGCGATCCACACAACAGGGGGCCACGAGCCACATGTGGCTCCCGAGCTACAGGTTGGGGACCGCTGCTGTGAACCATGGCCACCCAAAGCGCCCATCATCAAGTTTGCCACCTATCATCCAATCTCTGAATTATACTCGTATCTCCCGGTACTTGCAATACTCTTCACTCATGGCGACTGCCACAGACCACGTATTTATTTTTAGGGTCCATATTTATCTACATTCATTTTAAGGGTCTTGTCTGGGGTCTGCATTTATGGTGGCAGTCAGGAACTGGAGGCCTAAGCTTTTTGTACAGTCCAGGGCCTATGGCCTACTTCATCTGCCACTGTTCATATGAATTTCTGAGAAATGGAATCGGAGGCATATGGCGGTACAGCAGAGTCCACGGAATTCTCTGGGGGTTATAATATGGCTCAGTACCACATGGAACCTGGACTAAGCAGTAGTCATGTGCAGAAGGCCTTTAAGTGGATTTCCATTGCATGATCAAAAGGGATAGTTCCAGTTTTAAGAGTGAGGGGTCCGGTCTCTATTCTCCACAGTAGAATGACCCTGTATCAAGGGCGGATTGGCCATAGACTCTACAGGGAATTTTCCCGGTGGGCCAATGCCCGGGTACATGATGATCTGATTCTCTCCTACACACCTGGCCAGCAGCTGCCCTCCTGAATTCAACTGACATCTTCAGGGCAGCAGTACAGTTCAATACTGTGGCACAGGTGGCAGTGCACTGTGGTATTTGGTTCAGCTGGGGCGGTATATTGCTCTGCACTATGGTTTTGCTCGCCCTGCCTAATTATGTTGCCCCACTTTCCCCCATGAGCTTCGGATTGGTGGGTTCCAATTGGTCAGATCCCCATCAGTCACACGTTTCAGCATGTCTTGGGCCCTGTTAACACCATGTTTTGTGCCTATGTTGAAGGTATACAATGGGAGGCTGTAACATTATAGCCACACAACACAAGTTATTTAACCATGTACCGCAGACTACACAATTCCATACGGCAAAAAAAAGTATACTAACACATAACCAAAAGACGCACCCTCTCTGCCTCCATCGGATGAATGAAGCCTTATGGATATATCAGAGGTATACGTCAGGAGATCTGCTAGTCTATATGCCAGACGTATGTGAGAACAGAGCCTAGCTGGCCCGCCGTATCAAGATGGCAGCATAAACTAGCATGCAATCTGCTAATTGAAATGGTGGTCAGTGAGGGGTGCGGGATACGGTGGAAACATGACACGGCGTGCATACATACAATGTCATCTGACGCCATAGGAATACACTGTATGTGACGGCACTGACGCTGTATGCTCCAATCTGCTGGCATTAGGGACACTGCTCTCTCCTGGATATTGTCCTATCTGTCCTAGGTCTTCGCCTCACTGTTGGGGTTCCTCAGGTTTCAGTCCTAGGTCTTCTCCTCACTGTTGGGGTTCCTCAGGGTTCAATCCTAGGTCTTCTCCTCACTGTTGGGGTTCCTCAGGGTTCAGTCCTTGGTCTTCTCCTCACTGTTGGGGTTCCTCAGGGTTCAGTCCTAGGTCTTCTCACTGTTGGGGTTCCTCAGGGTTCAGTCATAGGTCTTCTCCTCACTGTTGGGGTTCCTCAGGGTTCAGTCCTAGGTCTTCACTTTTCTCTCACAGCCCCACAGACAATCAGCAGATTTTGTTTTCAGTACCATCTCTGACGACACCGAACTATCGACTCCTTCCCCTAATATCACCCCTGCTGTTCTACAGAACCCCAGTGACTGTCAGCTGTCTCTAAGGATGGTTTCACAATCTGCGCTGTACATTTTCGACAGGCTCTTCCGACAGAGGAGCAGCCTGCCGGAGATGTCTGCATCTGGCACTGCCGGATGGTAACTGACATCTGCCAACCCTATTCCCTATAAGGGGGACCGGTGCAGACCTGGCCGCCACCCCGGCAAACATGCTGAGAAATGGTCGGACGAAAACCACTGCACGCAGCAGTATTTATCCGGCCTCCTCTCAGCACATTTGCCGGGCCACAAGTAGCCACAATGTCCTTCAGGCGCTGTCGATGTCCGTAAGGCGCTGTCAATGACCATCAGGCGCTGTTAATGTCTGTAAAGCGCTGTCAATGACCATCAGGCGCTGTTAATGTCTGTAAAGCGCTGTCAATGACCATCAGGCGCTGTTAATGTCTCTAAAGCGCTGTCAATGACCATCAGGCGCTGTCGATGACCATCAGGCGCTGTCAATTTCTGTCAGGCGCTGTCAATTTTCTGTCCGGCACTGTCAATTTCTGTCAGGGGCTGTCAATTTCTGTCAGGCGCTGTCAATCTGTCAGGGGCTGTCAATTTCTGTCAGGCGCTGTCAATGTCCGTCAGGCGCTGTCAATTTCTGTCAGGCGCTGTCAATTTCTGTCAGGCGCTGTCAATGTCCGTCAGGCGCTGTCAATTTCTGTCAGGGGCTGTCAATTTCTGTCAGGGGCTGTCATTTTCTGTCAGGGGCTGTCAATGTCCGTCATACACTGTTAATTTCTGTCAGGGGCTGTCACTGTCCTTAATACACTGTCAATTTCTGTCAGGCGCTGTCAATTTCTGTCAGGCGCTGTCAATGTCCCTCATACACTGTCAATTTCTGTCAGGGGCTGTCAATTTCTGTCAGGCGCTGTCAATGTCCCTCATACACTGTCAATTTCTGTCAGGGGCTGTCAATTTCTGTCAGGGGCTGTCAATTTCTGTCAGGTGCTCTCAATTTCTGTCAGGGGCTGTCAATTTCTGTCAGGCGCTGTCAATGTCCTTCATACACTGTCAATTTCTGTCAGGTGCTCTCAATTTCTGTCAGGCGCTCTCAATTTCTGTCAGGCGCTGTCAATGTCCTTCATACACTGTCAATTTCTGTCAGGGGCTGTCAATTTCTGTCAGGTGCTCTCAATTTCTGTCAGGCGCTCTCAATTTCTGTCAGGCGCTGTCAATGTCCTTCATACACTGTCAATTTCTGTCAGGGGCTGTCAATTTCTGTCAGGTGCTCTCAATTTCTGTCAGGCGCTGTCAATTTCTGTCAGGCGCTGTCAATTTCTGTCAGGCGCTGTCAATGTCATTCATACACTGTCAATTTCTGTCAGGGGCTGTCAATTTCTGTCAGGCGCTGTCAATTTCTGTCAGGCACTGTCAATGTCCTTCATACACTGTCAATTTCTGTCAGGGGCTGTCAATTTCTGTCAGGTGCTCTCAATTTCTGTCAGGGGCTGTCAATTTCTGTCAGGTGCTGTCAATTTCTGTCAGGCGCTGTCAATTTCTGTCAGGCACTGTCAATGTCCTTCATACACTGTCAATTTCTGTCAGGGGCTGTCAATTTCTGTCAGGTGCTCTAAATTTCTATCAGGGGCTGTCAATTTCTGTCAGGCGCTGTCAATGTCCTTCATACACTGTCAATTTCTGTCAGGCGCTGTCAATTTCTGTCAGGCGCTGTCAATGTCATTCATACACTGTCAATTTCTGTCAGGGGCTGTCAATTTCTGTCAGGTGCTGTCAATTTCTGTCAGGCGATGTCAATTTCTGTCAGGCACTGTCAATGTCCTTCATACACTGTCAATTTCTGTCAGGGGCTGTCAATTTCTGTCAGGTGCTGTCAATTTCTGTCAGGTGCTGTCAATTTCTGTCAGGCACTGTCAATGTCCTTCATACACTGTCAATTTCTGTCAGGGGCTGTCAATTTCTGTCAGGTGCTCTCAATTTCTGTCAGGGGCTGTCAATTTCTGTCAGGTGCTCTCAATTTCTGTCAGGGGCTGTCAATTTCTGTCAGGGGCTGTCAATTTCTGTCAGGCGCTGTCTATTTCTGTCAGGCGCTGACGATTTCTGTCAGGTGCTGACGATTTCTGTCAGGCGCTGTCGATGTCCGTCATACACTGTCAATTTCTGTCAGGCGCTGTCAATTTCTGTCAGGGGCTGTCAATTTCTGTCAGGCGCTGTCAATTTCTGTCAGGCGCTGTCAATGTCCTTCATACACTGTCAATTTCTGTCAGGCGCTGTCAATGTCCTTCATACACTGTCGATTTCTGTCAGGCGCTGACGATTTCTGTCAGGTGCTGACGATTTCTGTCAGGCGCTGACGTTTTCTGTCAGGCGCTGTCGATTTCTGTCAGGTGCTGTCAATTTCTGTCAGGCGCTTTCAATGTCCTTCATACACTGTCAATTTCTGTCAGGGGCTGTCAATTTCTGTCAGGCACTGACGATTTCTGTCAGGTGCTGTCAATTTCTGTCAGGCGCTGTCAATGTCCTTCATACACTGTCGATTTCTGTCAGGCGCTGTCGATGTCCGTCAGGCACTGACGATTTCTGTCAGGTGCTGTCAATTTCTGTCAGGCGCTGTCAATGTCCTTCATACACTGTCGATTTCTGTCAGGCGCTGTCGATGTCCGTCAGGCGCTGTCGATTTCTGTCAGGCGCTGTCGATTTCTGTCAGGCGCTGTCAATTTCTGTCAGGCGCTGTCAATTTCTGTCAGGCGCTGTCAATTTCTGTCGCGGGCTGTCATTTTCTGTCAGGCGCTGTCAATGTCCGTCATACACTGTCAATTTCTGTCAGGCGCTGTCGATTTCTGTCAGGGGCTGTCAATGTCCATCATACACTGACAATTTCTGTCAGGCGCTGTCGATGTCCGTCAGGCGCTGTCAATGTCCGTCAGACGCTGTCACCATCAATGTCCGCCAGGCGCTGTCACCATCAATGTCCGTCAGGCGCTGGATTGCCATTGCAGGTATTATCACTGTTGTGTACATCCCAGTGTGAACACGGCCTCAGAGGTCCTGGTGACTTTGCCTCTTTTAGAATCTGACCTTCTGTTAGTTACAAATGGCGCAGCACATTTCCCGACCCTCCCGGGGTGCAGACAGGACGGGCGCGGAGTCCCCCATGTGTTATACCGAGCAGACACTGACACCAGCTCTTACCTCGGGAATATTCCAGAACATGGCACGGATCTCATCCCGGGTGGATGGTGCCCCCTTTTCCCGTGTTTACTCTGAGGTATCCACCGGAGGGCGCCATCTTCAGGGCCCGTCCGTCACCTCATGTCCCTCCCTTTCACTTTACCTCATATCTCCTTCATCTCACTTACAACGTTACTCTGGCTCCTCCCTTTCTAACCAATTTCCAGCTCAGCTCCTCCCCTATCACGTCAATAACGGTAATTCTAGCTCCGCCCCCTTCCTAACGATAGGCGCTCACGTCTCTGAAAGCACGTTTAGCTCCTCCCTATAACTGTCAATCACACACTTCAGCTCCTCCCTAAAACTCCCTATCACATCCGACCTCTCTCCCCGTCAGTGAAGCCCCGCCCCTGCAGTTCTTCCTGACTTCAGTCGGACTCCACAGTCTTGCCCCCGGATTTTTAGCTAGCCTCGTCCCCTTTACTTCCCCTCTGCTGACCAAATGCTAATTCCATTCACTGACAGCACACAGAGATATTTCAGATGCTGTGAAATCGAAGCAGGCCGGTGAAGTTTCGGACGTTTTCTAGAACACCCCTTTAAGTTCCTCCCTTAGATCCCCTGAATCTGCCCTTACAGGCAGCGGGAAGCCTCCCGTGTGTCATAGCAACCAGACTCCTCCTCTCCTTTCCCTGCACGGGATCTGATTGGTTACCAGGAGGGAACCAGTGCAGACAGAACAACCAATCAGATCACAGCTAATAACAGCAGTAATCTGATTGGCTTCTAGCCTGCAACTGATCTACCGTACATGTATGTATGATACACACTGATCAGTACATGTATGTATGATACACACTGATATACAGTACATGTATGTATAATACACACTGATCAGTACATGTATGTATGATACACACTGATCAGTACATGTATGTATAATACACACTGATCTACCGTACATGTATGTATAATACACACTGATCAGTACATGTATGTATGATACACACTGATCTACCGTACATGTATGTATAATACACACTGATCAGTACATGTATGTATAATACACACTGATCTACCGTACATGTATGTATAATACACACTGATCAGTACATGTATGTATGATACACACTGATCAGTACATGTATGTATAATACACACTGATCTACCGTACATGTATGTATGATACACACTGATCTACCGTACATGTATGTATGATACACACTGATCAGTACATGTATGTATGATACACACTGATGTACAGTACATGTATGTATGATACACACTGATGTACAGTACATGTATGTATGATACACACTGATGTACAGTACATGTATGTATGATACACACTGATGTACAGTACATGTATGTATGATACACACTGATGTACAGTACATGTCCGTATGATGGACACTGATGTAAAGTACATGTCCGTATGATGGACATTGATGTAAAGTACATGTATGTATGATGGACACTGATCTACAGTTGGACATTTTGTAGCCTATTTTTGGACGCCGCGTTATTTGGGCCGGAGGTTGTCACTGAGGACGCAGTTCCCGGCAGTGAAATTAGGAAAGTACATCCTGGTATTAAACACTTGATCTTCGGACAAGGTAAGTGGGTCACAGCGCTGCGCAGGATAATCCTCCACCGCGTGCAACGGTTCAGATAAGTTAATAGGGACAGTGAAGAGATGAATCTGATTACAGCCTGAGCTTTCTGTTACTCGCATCATTCACATCTCATTGATTGCTCTGGACAACTACTCCTATTCTCCAGTTCTGATAAATCTCTGCTGCTCCTTTTCCAGGTTATTTCTCACTATTTATGGTAGTAATGACTGGTTTGCTATTTTTTGTTACAGAAAAGTGGCGGATTTTGGCAGACGTCCTGTTTTGCGCCAAGGTTAGCAACTTTTTTTTTTAATTAAAGGACATTCTCATGGGCGTGGTTAGGTATGTTAATTAGTTTCATGCCAGATTTAGCACTGGATCTGCAAAATCAAACACGTATGGATTTTATTGGCTCATATACAGTATAACTGTGCCGCAGCAGTGTGTTATATAAAGGCAAAGTATAATACTGATATCAGCAAACATTGATAATACAGGAGCATCTGAATAACCTAGAATATCATTAAAAAGGTAACTAATTTAATTGTTTACAATATTCTATAGATCCATTATACACAGAGAGATCTCTTATATATTCTATAGATCCATTATACACAGAGTGATCTCTCATATATTCTATAGATTCATTATTCACAGTGATCTCTCATATATTCTATAGATTCATTATACACAGTGATCTCTCATATATTCTATAGATTCACTATACACAGTGATCTCTCATATATTCTATAGATTCATTATACACAGTGATCTCTCATATATTCTATAGATTCATTATACACAGTGATCTCTCATAAACTCTATAGATTCATTAGACACAGTGATCTCTCATATATTCTATAGATCCATTATACACAGTGATCTCTCATATATTCTATAGATACATTATACACAGTGATCTCATATATTCTATAGATACATTATACACAGTGATCTCTCATATATTCTATAGATTTATTATACACAGTGATCTCTCATAAACTCTATAGATTCATTATACACAGAGTGATCTCTCATATATTCTATAAATTTATTATACTCAGTGATCTCTCATAAACTCTATAGATTCATTATACACTCAGTGATCTCTTATATATTCTATAGATACATTATACACAGAGAGATCTCTCATATAGTCTATAGATTCATTATACACAGAGTGATCTCTCATATATTCTATAGATACATTATACACAGTGATCTCTCATATATTCTATAGATTCATTATACACAGAGTGATCTCTCATATATTCTATAGATTCATTATACACAGATTAATCTATTTCTTTTAATTGTAATGATTATGCTTACAGCTCTTTACATGTTCCGTGTTCGGAGGGTCTGTGGCCAAGCATAAAGGATCCATCTGTTTTCTGTTATGCAGGACAGAAAATATTAGTAAGTGTCTTGTAATGATTTTCTCTATATGGTAAATGCCATTTGCTGAAGTATAGTACAATGCCTATTCAGTCCTTATATAAATATATACCAAAAAGTTATATATCAAGATTAAATACAGAAAAATATTCTACTACCCAATGAGTTAGAGAGATATAGATCAATAAACAATATAATACAGGTTATTGCATGATGAGCGAATACATATATAAATGACACACGTAATGTGATGCTCTTAGTGCCCAACTTCTAAACTATTAGGTCCCTTTCACACGAGCGAGTTTTCCGCGCGGGTGCATTGCGTGACGTGAACGCATAGCACCCGCACTGAATCCTGATCCATTCATTTCAATGGGTCTGTGTACATGAGCGCTGTTTTTCATGCATCAGTTCTGCGTTGCGTGAGAATCGCAGCATGTTATGTATTCTGTGTTTTTCTCGCAGCCCTGGCCCCATAGAAGTGAATGGGGCTGCGTTAAAAACGCATTGCATCCGCAAGCAAGTGCGGGTGCGATGCGTTTTTAACTGACGGTTGCTAAGAGATGCTGTTTGTAAACCTTCCGTTTTTATCACGCGCATGAAAAACGCATCAAAACGCATTGCACCCGCGTGGAAAAAACGGAACAACTAAACGCAATCGCAGACAAAACTGACTGAACTTGCTTGCAAAATAGTGCGGGTTTCACTGAACGCACCCTGAACGCATCCGGCCCCAATCCGCAACGCCCGTGTGAAACCAGCCTTAGGCCCCTTTCACACGGGCGTTGGGAGAAAATGTGCGGGTGCGTTGTGGGAACACCCGCGATTTTTCCGCGCGAGTGCAAAAAAATAAAATAATAATAATTTAACTCACCTTAGTCCACTTGTTCGCGCTGCCCGACATCTCCTTCTGTCTTCATCTTAGCTGTGTAGGAACAAGGACCTGTGGTGACGTCACTCCGGTCATCACATGATCCATCACCATGGTAAAAGATCATGTGATGACTGTGACGTCACCACAGGTCCTTGTTGCTACACAGAGCTAAGATGAAGACAGAAGGAGATGCCGGCTGCGCGAGCAAGTGGACTAAGGTGAGTTAAATTATTATTTATTTATTTTAACCCCTCCAGCACTATTGTACTGTGCATTCTGTATTCAGAATGCTATTATTTTCCCTTATAACCATGTTATAAGGGAAAATAATAATGATCGGGTCTCCATCCCAATCGTCTCCTAGCAACCGTGCGTGAAAATCACACCGCATCCGCACTTGCTTGCGGATGCTTGCGATTTTCACGCAACCCCATTCACTTCTATGGGGCCTGTGTTGCGTGGATTATCGCACCGCAATGCACAAAGAGGAGCATGCTGCGATTTTCACTCAACGCATAAGTAATGCGTGAAAATCACCGCTCATGTGAACAGCCCCATAGAAATGAATGGGTCGGTATTCAGTGCGGGTGCAATGCGTTCAACTCACGCATCGCATCTGCGCGGAATACTCGCCCGTGTGAAAGGGGCCTTAGTTTTAGGGATGAGTGAAGGGAGCGTCGGACCCTAGATCCGAAGTCGCTTCTTTCAAAATTTCTCTATGTACAGCATTAAAATGTATGGGCTCTGTTGAGGGAAATTCATTATCACCAACGTCTTGCGAGACTTCGGCATTTGATTATTAAACTTAGAAAACATTTTAAAACAGGAATCCGAAGTCGGCTTCGATACTGACTGGAACTTCGGTACCAAAGCTGAACCAAGTTTAAAAATTGTTTTACAAGTTGAAAATTGTAATAAGTTCGTATCGCAGGACTTCGTGATATCTCAGTTTGCCTCGCATACATTTTAATGCTGTACGGGGACAAACCGCTGTACGGAATTAAAACAAAGTTTTGAGAGAAGCGACTTCGGATCTAGGGTCCGACACGCTCTTCGCTCATCCCTAATCAGTTTATAATGCAATATCATGGTGCATTGTGTAAAAATATAAAATTGATGATTATGTGAATAAATGTATTGCATAAAAAAAGTGAAAATAAAAAACATAAAAAGTAAAAAATAAAAAACATCATAATGATAAAAAAAATATGGAAAATTGCCTATCAGAAAGAGCCAATTCCTGCCTTTTCGTTTAGCCCTTTAGGAGACATGGTGTCCAGTACTGTTACCACCTAAAAGCCTCATTCACACGTCCATGAAACACGGTCCGTGTGGTACCGGCCTAGATTTCTTCTGAGTGCAGGAGCGCACGGCGTCATTGGTTGCTATGACGGCGTGCGCTTCCTGCTACCGCCGCAGTACAGTGATGCACTGGTATGATTTATATCAGTGTATTACCGTACTGCGGCAGCAGCAGGAAGCGCACGGAGTCATAGCAACCAATGACGCCGTCCGCTCCTGCACTCAGAAGAAATCCAGGCCGGTACCACACGGACCGTGTTCCACGGATGTGTGAATCCAGCCTTACACTCTACTTCAGCGAGTCTCCTCATACTGTCACATCTTGAACCAGTGTGCACTGAATCAGTCTCATAACATTTTAAAGAGGACCTTTTCCTGGTTGTTTTTTTTAAATACCGCTCGTACACCCTGCTGTGCCCCCCTGCAGTTTTCCCGCTCAGTATGTTAATCCTGGGCATCGGTACAGGGAGGAGAACCCAGGGTTTCTCAGTGGGCGTCTCCTTCTCCCTGGCTGTGCCCCGATCCAATCACAGTGGAGAGTGTCACAGCCAGGGAGAAGGAGACACTCACTGAGAAACCCTGGGGTCTCCTCCTTCCTGTACCGATGCCCAGGATTAACATACTGAGCGGGAAAACTGCAGGGGGGCACAGCAGGGTATTTAAAAAAAGAACAGCCGTCAGGGTGTCAGCATCAGCGGGGAGTACCCTGCAAGAAAGGTTTTTAATTAAACTAGAAAATTTAAACATCCAAGATGGTTCCTACATCTTTTTACTAGTTCATCGCTATCCTTTATTTCTAATGTAGCTGCACATTCATGAATGCGCTCTAAACCTCAAACTTTACGTTTTTTCGAAGTTATTCCTGTAAGTCCACATGGATTATTGCACAATAGATCACAAAACCACTTTTAAAAGTCAAATGATGCACAATTTTATATGTTCTGGAAACACTTGAGTCAGAGAAGGAGTCACTGGCAATCCTGTATCCACATGCTGAACAATTTTTTACTAAAAACTGCATCTGGGTCATTTTGAGTTTAAAGTAAATTTAGAGGAAGGCGAAACATAGTGACTCCTAACCAGTAGCATCTCCTAAGTTCTTACTTCTTCTTGCTGTAATTTTGGGCTTTTCTGATTTCATGTTTTTCAAATCTGTATCTTGCAAAAGAATCGGCCAATAGTGTTTGAAAATGTCCATCATTTCCTGCCCGTGGTAATAAGCCTTACTGAGCGGGGCGGATTTGGTCTTTTTGCATGCCGATGACCTCTTTCTATATCCACATCTTTATATCCTCTTCTTTTAAAACGATTTGTCAAGTCCAAAGTTTGTTTTTGAAATTCTGTATGTAAGTCACAAATTCGTTGGGCTTGAATAAATTGGCCAGTAGCTAATGTTGTAATTGCATCTTGAGGATGTGAAGATGTTGCATGTAAGAAACCTCTAACCTCGTATTCTTTCTATGAGCTGCAGCATGCCGCAGTCCTGGTTTATCCACAGTCATTTTCAGGTCCAAAAAATCAGGAGCCCTCTGTGAGACATATTTTTGCTTTAGAAGACACACAGAGGAGGAAAATCAGAAAAATATATATTTCAACAGATCTCAGTTCAGGCCCCTAGTCTTTATCAGACCTCATTTAAGACCCCCCCCCCCCCCCCACCAATTTTCATCAGACCCCCAATCTCAATCAGACTTCAGAAAAGATCCCCAAATCAATGTTAGGCCTCTTTCACACTACAGTATGTTGAATTCAGTGTTTTGCGTTCCGTTTTTCACGGATCCGTTGTTCCATTTTTTGCTTCCGTTGTGGTTCCGTTTCCGTTCCGTTGTTCCGTTCCGTTTTTCCGTATGGCATATACAGTATACAGTAATTACATAGAAAAAATTGGGCTGGGCATAACATTTTCAATAGATGGTTCCGCAAAAAACGGAACGGATACGGAAGACATACGGATGCATTTCCGTATGTGTTCAGTTTTTTTTGCGGACCCATTGACTTGAATGGAGCCACGGACCGTGATTTGCGGCCAAATATAGGACATGTTCTATTTTTTCAACGGAACGGAAAAACGGAAATACGGAAACGGAATGCATACGGAACACATTCCGTTTTTTTGCGGAACCATTGAAATGAATGGTTCCGTATACGGAACGCAAAAAACGGACCGCAAAACGGAAAAAAAAACGGTAGTGTGAAAGAGGCCTTAATCAGACCTCAGATCAGACCCCCAGTGTTAATCAGGTCCCAAATGTTAATCAGACCTCAGTTCAGACCCCCATCCCCATCAGACCTCAGATTAGACATAAAATAAATTAATTAAATTGCCTCTCCTGCTCTGAACAGCGTGCTCTTCCTGCACTCGCCGCTCCCTGGTCTTCTGTCGACCCCATGCTGCACTCTGACCTGATATCGCATAACGTCAGGTCATAGTACACGCCTATGTGCACTACTTCCTACTGCTATACACAGGGAGCGGTGAGCAGAGCCAGTGATAGCAGCGCTACACTCACCGCTCCCTGTGCCCCATAATAGAAGCACTTTTTACTGTTCACTTTATAAGAATCACTGCCATTTTCCCCCTTTGGGGGGGGGAGTGAAAAATGAAGCATATCATCTATGTATCTCATCCAGGAGATGACAATGGCCTCCCCTGGATGAGAATCAGCAGAGACTACTGGCATATAAAGAAATGCAAGTTGCCTCCAGAGACACAAGTATGACAGGATCCATTGAATGCATCCTCAGAAAGAACCATGCTGTCCTAAGGCCATGGGTATGAACGCATACAGCACCTTGAAAAAGTATTCATACCCCTTTTTTCACGTTACACCCACAAACTTAAATGTATTTTATTGGGATTTTATGTGATCGACCAACACAAAGTAGCAAGTATTTGTGAAGTGAAAAGAAAATGATACATGGTCTTCAAAATTTTTATTAAATAAAAATCTGAAAAGTTTGGCGTGCATTTGTATTCAGCCACCCTGTACTCTGATACCCCTACACAAAATCTGGTGTGGCCAACTGCCTTTGGAAGTCACCTTATTAGTAAATAGAGTCCACCTGTGTGTCATTTATTCTCATTATAACTACAGATGTTCTATGAAAGAGAACATTAGTGATCAAGCAGCATCATGAAAACCAAGGAACACACCAGACAGGTCAGGGATAAAGATGTGGACAAGTGTAAAACAAGGTTAGGTTCTAAAAAAAATGTCACAATCTCTGAGCATCTGATGGAACACTGTTCAATCCATCATCCGAAAATGGAAGGAGTATGGCACAACTTTAAACCTACCAAGACATGGCTGCCCACCTAAACTGACAAGACCAGGCAAGGAGAGCACTAATTAGAGGAGCAGCAAAGAGGCCCACGGTCACTGTGGAGGAGCTGCAGAGATCCACAGCTCAGGCGGGAGAATCTGTCCACAGGACAACTATTAGTCGTGTCTTCCATAAATCTGCCCTTTATGGAAGAGTGGCAAGAAGAAAATCCAATTTGAAAGCAGCCATAAGAAGTCCTGTTTGCAGTTTGCCACAAGCCATGTAGTGGACACAGCAAACATGTGCAAGAAGGTGCTCTGCTCAGATGAGACCAAAGGTGAACGTTTTGGTCTAAATGCAAAACACTATGGGGGTCAAGAAAGCTGGTGTAGATTTAGACTGGCGGTGGATGCACTAAAGTTAAGTAGAGGCAGGTGCCTCTTCATAATATAGGCGGATCCACCGCCAGCGCACGAGCTTATTAAGACCGGAGTCTAAAATGAAACAAATGACCCCCTATGTGTGGTGGAAAACCAAACCTGCGCATCCCCCTGAACACACCATCCTTACCATGACACATGGTGGTGGCAGCATAAATACAGGGCAATCCTGGAGGAGAACTTAGTTGAGGCGGCAAAAGACTTGAGACTGGGGCGGAGGTTCACCTTCCAGCAGGACAACTACCCTCAACATCCAGCCAGAGCTACTATGGGGCGGTTTAGATAAAAGCATATTGATGTGTTAGAACGGCCCAGTCACAGTCCAGACCTAAATCCCATTGAGAATCTTGGGCAAGACTTGAAAATTGACGTTCACAGACGCTCTCTATCCGATCTGGCAAAACTGTCAGCCTCTAGATGTGCAAACCTGGTAGAGACATACGCCAAAAGACTGGCAGCTGTAAGTGCAGTGAAAGGTGGTCCTACAAAGGATTGACTCAGGGGGGCTGAATACAAATGCACTCCACACTTTCCAGATTTATATTTATTAAAAATGTTGAAAACCTTGTATCATTTTGGTTTCACTTCACACAGACTTGCTACTTTGTGTTGGTCGATCACATGAAATCCCAATAAAATACATTTAAGGCTACTTTCACACTAGCGTTCGATCGGATCCGTTCTGAACGGATCCGATCATATTAATGCAGACGGAGGCTCCGTTCAGTACGGATCCGTCTGCATTAATAACTTAGAAAAAATTCTAAGTGTGAAAGTAGCCTGAGCGGATCCGTTCAGACTTTCAATGTAAAGTCAATGGGGGACGGATCCGCTTGAAGATTGAGCCATATGGTGACATCTTCAAGCGGATCCGTTCCCATTGACTTACATTGTAAGTCTGAACGGATCCGCTTGCCTCCGCACGGCCAGGCGGACAGCTGAACGCTGCAAGCAGCATTCAGCTGTCCGCCTGTCCGTGCGGAGGCGAGCGGAGCGGAGGCTGAACGCCGCCAGACTGATGCAGTCTGAGCGGATCCGCTCCATTCAGACTGCATCAGGGCTGGACGGAGGCGTTCGGGTCCGCTCGTGAGCTCCTTCAAACGGAGCTCACGAACGGACCTATGAACGCTAGTGTGAAAGTAGCCTAAGTGCGTGGGTGTAACGTGAAAAAATATGGAAAAGTTCAAGGGGTGTGAATACTTTTTCAAGGCATTGACATCACAACCCACCAAAAACACATTCTTCCAAAAACCTGGCGTCTAGATGTTGTAATACTTCTGTTGAATCCCTACAAAATGATGGTAAATGTTTAACATAATCTATAAACTGACTAACAGGCTCCCAGAAGCCATCCTTATCCTTACTGGTCTTACTGGTGGACGACCCACATCTTTATATACTCCTGGTAAAAAATATATAGTGGGGGAGTTGGATGTTCCACAACTAAACCTTTATAATTTAGGTGCAGTTCTCTCTTGTAACACTTTTTATAAAATGTCAAGCAATTCCTTGGAATAAGATGAAATCAGATTAGATTGTAAGCTCTTGTAACAACTTCTATGATTCACTTGTCGTTATGCTTCTTGTTCATATATTAAGAAGAGAAAAGCAGAACTGGATCGCACATCCGCAATGCTATGCTTAGACCTAATTGACCTCGCTTCTCAGCGCAATATTACAGTGTGCAGCCCCCCATACTGCATGCTGTACAAGAGGCATTAGTGTACATTTTGATCTACTGCGATTAATATTGCGCTGAGAAGCGAGGTCTAAGCATCGCATTGTGGATGTGCGATCCACTTCTGCTTTTCTCCCCTTGATATATGCTTCCTGTTCATACACCTGTATCTGCGAGGCCATTGTTACCACCTTTATTCGCTCTTTTAGAGACAATGGGGGACATTAACGAAAGATTTTACGTAGTGGTGTAAAAAAGTCACAAATTATGGCGAATGCCATAGTTGCGCTATAATTTATAACTTTTTAATGGGCGTGGCTTAACGGGATGGGGTGTGGCTTTAAGTGGCCCGCTGGATTTATACTAACTTATGCAATAAACTGGCGTGAGGTATAACTGTAGTATACGTGAGCCCCCGACTGGTGTAGACATCAGTTTCTGGTGCACGGACCCCCAGAGATGCGACCAATTTATTAAGAACCATCAGAGATGGGGAGATATACAATATAAGGTAGGGGTAAAAGTGATGTGTGCATGTACGCCATTCTTCTGTAGCACATGGCAGCCATGTTTTCCTTAGTTTCTGATTGGAGTAGATTATAGGGGGACTTCCGGGAAGCAGCACACCGCAGGTGTCGTCTTTTATTTCTTATGCCGTAGCTTGTTCATGCACCAAACTGACAAGAACCTGGCGCCTCGTTGCTGCAGGTCCAGTAAATGAGATGTAATATTATGGTGCTCCTGTCACGGAGGGAGGGAAGAGCCCTGGACTCCACCCGCACCTCTGTCCCTACCTACTTGCACGACCCGTCCTATCGGACGGCGTACAACTTGGCGGTGGTCCCTAGCTTAAATACGTGCAGGGGCCTAAAAGCAAAGGGAAAACCGTGAACAGTCAGGGAAGCAAAAGTCAAAAACCAGGAGGTCACGCAGTACACAGGGAAAAACACAATAGCGAGGTCACAAACAAAGCCGAGGTCGGAAGCCAAGAGGTCACGTCAAATACAAATGGAGGTAGCGAGGTTGAGGTCACAAACAAAGCCGAGGTCAAAACAAGCAAGGTCTCAATATATAAAGAAGGCTGGTGAGGGTAACTAGACCAATCACAGGCCACCTGTGACCAGCAGGCTGCCTGTTAAAATAGCGGGAACAAGTGAGTCACGTGACGTGACCAGAGTCACATGAGTCACATGACCCAAGTCCAGCCCAAACCATCTGAGCGCTGATCGGTGCTCAGTTCACACATCAGCTAGGAGGACGCCGGACGCGATGGAGGACGCCGGACGCGATGAGGAGACGTGCATGGCCGGGTCCTCCCCGTCCCCTAGTCTCCATAGAGACAAGGACGCCGGCCACGTCCTCGCTCCTGCACAGAGGCGGGATGCAGGCGGCGCAGGAAGCAGGAAACGCGTTGCCGGCTCCCCGTTACAGCTCCATAATTCTGGCCATAGACCCTACAGTGGGCTTATGCCAAAGGGGGCTGCTCAAACCCTCCTCATGGCTGTCAGCCAGGTACAAATGCTCTCAGCGTTAATTAATGTAGTTATGCACCGGGCCAGCGGCCGCAGGAGCCCCCCCCATTGTCAGGACGATGATAGCTTCATACTGCGGCACGGGCGGCAGTATTTTGCAGTGCATTGTGGTATTGTTGCTTCCGCCTACATGTGTTGCCCCATCTTCTGTTATTTTTGACCCACCTACAACATGGGGCCACATTTAGTTTTTTTTCCAGGGCCATTTTGCGTTCCCAGTCCATCTCTACCTTGCGCACTACAAGGCGTGGCCGACACTCATCAGGTCATATCAGTCATCTCGTGGTGACGTCGCTGTTCCTACGTGTGAATCGTGAGTCAGTTGCTCAGAGCTGGCGTCGACCTTGCTGCTCCGGAGTGATGTAAGCGGTTGCGCACCTCTCTAAATGTCAGCTGTCAGCAGTGTGCCGGACAAATCTGGTTACGCAGAGACGCGGCAGTTATGTCAGGTATGTGTCAGCGTGGTAATACTCAGCCCTACAGATCGTGGCCAGCAATGGATTCCTCTATTTATCCATCAACAAGCCGCCGTTATAAAAGCCCTGCTGCTCAGTCCGCGCTATAAGGTCACACGTGCCCTAATCAGATCTATAAGGGGGCTGCCACATGTTCCGTTTTTTTTTTATGCAGTTTTTGAAGAGTAAACCAGGAGTGGATTAAAAAAAGTGGAGCAGCCGTATCTGCCCTTAACACTTTCTCTCCTGTTATGACCCACACTAGAGATAAGCGAAGTTTTGGAAAATTGGATTCGGCTGCTTTAACAAATTTTACAAAAAAATTTGGTTCATCACGAAGCACATTTATTTGTAAGTAGTGGCTGCAATGGCTCCGCTCCCCATTATTGTACTCCTCAATTTAAATTAACAGATTTTTTTTTATAAATGATACTTACCGCCTACATTTGCTTGCGACGGTCTGGCTGCCGCCATCTTGCTTGAGGATCTGGCGTGGTCCGAGATGATATCGTTACAGGATTTCGGCTGAAATCTTCAATCAAGATGGCAGCGGCCGGCCAGTCGCAAGCAAATGGAAGCGGTAAGTAGGATTTTGTTTTTTACACTATTTGCAGGTTAAAACTATTCACTACCACGAAGCACAAGGAAATTCGGCTTTGCGGAGAGTCAAATTTATCCTGAAATTTGGATCGAATTCCACTTTGTTGGATTCGATTTGCTCAACTCTAGTCCACACCTGATTTTGACGGGCTCATCCAGTTTTATTTCTATAAAGCTTCATCACTGTAATGAAAATCACATTAGATCAGCACCTGCAAACAGTATGAAACAGGAGCACGCTACCACGGGAAACGGACACTATATGTAACAGCGCCCAGACACATGCAAACACTGCAAACATGAATTAGACTAAATTGCATCACTGCTGTACTTACTATACATAAAATATTAGAAGTTCTTTGTGCACATTTAAAATTGTGTCGGGCCCATCAACCAACTACGAGGTGCCTTCTACAGGTGGGAGCCTGACATCAGAATTGCACAGCAGCTTAATCACCCTATATAAGACTTAGATGGAAATTAATTATTCCTCCTACTCGTGTTTTTGGAGTAAACCCATTTATGATGAGGCCCATGCCGTACAAAGACCATCATGGCAGGCGCCGATCTTGATAAATCAGGACCTTTGTGTTTCTGTTCCTCCCCATTATCATAAGTTTAGATCTTATGCCCCGAATAGCAGCAGAAGGTTTAAAATGTGACCCCCGGCTCTGAGAGACATATTGTGGGCTCAGAATAGTTGTCAGGAATCTGGAAACGCTGGGTGATAACCACTGCAGGCGATCACCCAGCTTTCCAAAAAACAGAAATACTATCATTTGTAACAACTGGACTGAAAAGGACAAGTCAAGGACCACATCATTAACTCTTTGTCTTCTGGAATACTCAGCTGTAAGGTCACTGGTCTGGAGACAGTGGAGGAGGGGGAACGAATACTTTGAGTGTCTTGTGGTTAAACATTTAATAATCATAGAAAGTCGGGTCACGTGTGAGTGAAATGTGGCCTCTGATTGCGGGGAATGAGCAGAAGAATTATGATCATATTCCTGTATTCCCAGCGATAGAGTGAAAGCTCTTGAGACGAGGGGATCTCCTGATCAGTTCCAGTGTCTCATATCACAGTTTATTCCTTGTGACTGCCGCGGGGTCAGGAAAGATTTTCTGACATTCGTCTTGGTTCTAGGCTTGTGAGTGGCTGCAGCGACTGGTGTCCCCATATTACATTGAGGTGATCTCAGATATGGCGGCAAAGATGCACATGATGCTCGTATCTTGTATCCATATACAGTATTTACCCCTCCATAATGGAAACCATGTATCCAGCGTGCTTTATTTCTCCTTTGTGTCTCTATATTTGGAGGTTGCAGCATAAACTGAAACCTTTCTCGTGTGACGCTTGGATGAGGTTCAGGAAATGATAGATGGTCTGTATATGGAGAGGGATCAGCTCAAGCTGTGATCTATATGGGGAGGGGTCAGATCAAGATGTGATCTATATGGGGAGGGGTCAGATCAGGATGTGATCTATATGGAGAGGGATCAGATCAAGATGTGATCTATATGGGGAGGGATCAGATCAGGATGTGATCTATATGGAGAGGGGTCAGATCAAGATGTGATCTATATGGGGAGGGGTCAGATCAGGATGTGATCTATATGGAGAGGGATCAGATCAAGATGTGATCTATATGGGGAGGGATCAGATCAGGATGTGATCTATATGGAGAGGGGTCAGATCAAGATGTGATCTATATGGGGAGGGGTCAGATCAGGATGTGATCTATATGGAGAGGGATCAGATCAGGATGTGATCTATATGGAGAGGGATCAGATCAGGATGTGATCTATATGGAGAGGGGTCAGATCAGGATGTGATCTATATGGAGAGGGATCAGATCAGGATGTGATCTATATGGGGAGGGGTCAGATCAGGATGTGATCTATATGGAGAGGGATCAGATCAGGATGTGATCTATATGGAGAGGGGTCAGATCAAGATGTGATCTATATGGAGAGGGATCAGATCAAGATGTGAGCTATATGGGGAGGGGTCAGATCAGGATGTGATCTATATGGAGAGGGGTCAGATTAGGATGTGATCTATATGGAGAGGGGTCAGATCAGGAGGTGATCTATATGGAGAGGGGTCAGATCAGGATGTGATCTATATGGAGAGGGGTCAGATCAAGAAGTGATCTATATGGAGAGGGGTCAGATCAGGATGTGATCTATATGGAGAGGGGTCAGATCAGGATGTGATCTATATGGAGAGGGGTCAGATCAGGATGTGATCTATACAGAGAGGGGTCAGATCAGGATGTGATCTATACAGAGAGGGGTCAGATCAGGATGTGATCTATACAGAGAGGGGTCAGATCAGGATGTGATCTATATAGAGAGGGGTCAGATCAGGATGTGATCTATATGGAGAGGGGTCAGATCAGGATGTGATCTATATGGAGAGGGGTCAGATCAGGATGTGAGCTATATGGAGAGGGGTCAGATCAGGATGTGATCTATATGGAGAGGGGTCAGATCAGGATGTGATCTATATGGAGAGGGGTCAGATCAGGATGTGATCTATATGGAGAGGGGTCAGATCAGGATGTGATCTATATGGAGAGGGGTCAGATCAGGATGTGATCGGCCAACTGAAAATATGTGTTTTTAGAGAGCGCCTACAACTGTGTATATTGTGGTTTAACCTCATTTCTTAGGCTAGGGCATTCCTTTTGTTGGGAAAGATTTAGATAATGGCATTTATATATGATGCGTCATGGATCTTATACATGGTGAGCGGTTTCCTTCCGATCAATGATTAATGAGGACATAAGCGCTCTGTATGTCATTAGCGCAGCGAGCTGCATGGATCGAACGCTCACCAGCGAGAAAATTGTGGCCTTCGGGGCAGTGAGTTCAGTGAACCAGGTGAAGACACAAGGCGGGACGGCCGCGGTGCATCTGTCAGCCCCCAGGGCTTCATTTTTAGCAGGCTATTTTTGGAAAGGTGCTGGTTGACGCCCATGTTCCCGAGTACGTTCCCACTGCCCTGGTCCATGCTCAGGCGCCTGCGTTTTAACGTCTCATATTGACTGAACTCCTCCGCCCTCTTGTATAATCCTTTAATAAGGCGCCTCGGACGCCACGGCAGATCGAATGTTGGCAGGTAACCGCTCGGGAGATGCATCTTCCCTCCCATTTACTGCACATTCCTGAAGCTTACCAATAACCTGTAAATATGACAAACGGGTTAAAACACGACCGGGCGGCTGAACTGGGGCGAAACGTGAAAATGCCGCCTTCCAGCAGTGTTAAAGGCAATGCAAGGAATGAGAAAACTCCTGCTTACAAGAAGAAAAATCGAAACGTCAAGTCCTATTAGAGGGCGGGTGTCCAGCCTGATGTAAAAGCAGCTTCATCATCACATACTCAAGCCTTCTGTAACTTTCTCATATACCTTGTGCTTTAATTCCTTGTTATTTCCAAGTTCTCTGCTTGCTGTAAGTGGATATGAACATCCAGGGGCCCCTATGCAAGAACAGTATATGGGCCTCTTACTGTGAAGTAGCTGAACACAGAGCCCTCCCTTCTGTCCCTCTACCTGTCCACCGGTGGGGAGTTTCTGTTAAGGTGACAGTGCCCCCACCTACTGAGCCCCTATGCAACTGCACAGATTGCAAGTATGATAGCCACTTCTACATTTACATCCACAGTCTATAAACCTGTCTGCTCTATTACTTCTCACAGTGAAGGGTTTGTTACAATGTATCCAGTCTAGACAACCCTTTGCGCACTAAGCACATCAGAATCATCAGCAAACACATCTGCATAAATCTGGCGCATCTATAGGCTGCCTTACTTAGGACGACTTATAGTTGTCTTATTTTATTTTTTCAAATTTTTATACCAGAAATTTTAAAGCAAAAAAGTTGCATTTTAGGCCACGCCTCCTTTACTGCCACGCCACGCCCCTATGTCAAACATGGTCTAAAACAGCAGATGCAACAAAATTGTAGACAAAGTCCAGGTACAGAGTCAGTAGTGGATCATTGCATGTAACATCTATCAGTCTGGAGTCCGGGCTCTGCAATGGATGCAATTGTAACAAACCCTCAGCTGTGATCATACCATTTACTGTGAAGTAATTAGAAAAAACGCTTGTATTTAGTAGCCCAAACCTATTCATTATCGTTCAGGATTATAAAATCATCTGCAGCATCAGTCCTTGTCTTGCTTAGGCTTGTTCCTTTGTGGTCTGTCTGTTGTAGATTATAAGCTCTTGGGAACACATAACCACCACTATGCAGCCTTTTAAATCAGTACTTCTCTAGATTTGTTACGTTCTGTTAGGCTGGGGTGACATCTGTGGTGGTTTTCTTGACCCCACAGGCAGATACTGGATTCCACTGGATTTATGTTCTAGTGTCCATAATTCCACTGGACGTAATACTGCTGCATGCTGCGCTGTGTTGTCCTCCTGGAATCGGAGACAGAGGTACCTACCGGAACCTGCACCACAGACGTGATACATCTTCTATAGGAATCTGCTTATATACACTGTATACTGTATAAGAAATAATAATACCCTTCCAAAACGCAAAAAAAATCAATATAAAAAATAGTCGAGAATAAATAGTAGATCATCCTCTGTGCTGAGTGATATGACACCGCTCTATAGCCTTCTAGAGACTTACAAAATTAAAATAATCAATTAACATGTCTAATAATCCCTCAAGGGACAGGACCCTGTATATGACTAATATGGGATTTTTGACACATGCATTCAGCATCAGCTCTTCTAGGTACATGTATACACTTGCACACTAAGCCCAGATCTTCTGTGGATGTAGGCTCGCTCAGATCCTTCTGTGTCTTCATGTAATCCCAGACAGACTGGATGGTGTTGAGATGAGGTCTCTGTGGAGGCCATATCATCACTTCAAGGACTCATTGTTCTTCTGGAGATAGTTCTTAATGACATTGACAGGATGTTTGGGGTTGTTGTCCTGCTGCAGAATAAATGTTGAGCCAATTAGATGCCCCCCTGATTGTATTGTATGATGGAGAAGTATCTGCTTGTGTTTCTCAGTCTTGAGGACACGTCAAAGATATAGCTTTCAAGCTGCAATTCTTCCATGAATACAACTTCTAGAGAAACTTCTCCGAAAAGTAGACAGATGTACCTGGGTCCTACTGGTTCCTGCCAGTTCTGAGCTGATGTTGGCACTGCTGGATATCTTCTCATTTTGAATGGAAGTAAGCATGACGCGTCTATTTCCTTGGCCGACCTCTATGGTCCTTAACATTGCCCATTTCTTTGTGCTTCTTCAAAAGAGCTTGAACAGCACATCTTTAATCCCAGTATAACCAGTATAACCACTGTGTCTTGCTACTGTGCTCATTCTTGCCATGGTGTTGTAATAAACTTACCTGTCCGGGGCTCCAGCAGCGCGATCCTCACCCTTGGCACGGCCGCACCGAGAGTGGCACTGTCACGATCACCCTCGCTGGAATTCACATGATGTGTGGGTTTGGCTCGACGACCAATACAAAAGCAACTGATTTAGGCTACTTTTACACTAGCGTTTATGCTGGATCCGCTCCATTAAAAACGCTCCATTAAAAGTCAGTAAAGGACAGATCCGTTTTCTAGTGTGGCAGAATCCGTCCCCATTGACTTGCATTGGGGGTCATGCCGGATCCATCTTGCTCTGCATCCCAGGACGGAAAGCAAACTACAACATGTTGTGGTTTGCTCTCCGGTATGGTAACGCAACTAAATGGAACGGAATGAATTTTGGAGCGCTCCGTTCTGTTCAGTTTGTCACGTTCTGTTAGGCTGGGGACAAAACTGAAGCGTTTTTTTCCGGTATTGAGCCCCTATGACGGAACTCAATACCAGAAAACTAAAACACTAGTGTGAAAGTACCCTTATTTAAATTATTACTATTCCCCTGTAATACTTAAACTCTGCCACCACTAAGGTTTGTTTCAAGAGCTCACACTCTTAAAGGAAGCCCTCAGTCACTCCCCACTATATCTATATAATGCACATTTGTTAGTTAAATACAAAAATTTCATAAGACAGAACTTATTAAAAGTTTAGTATGACAAAAAGAGTCACAATGCTTATCTATATGAGACTAGCAGAAGGAGCCGGCTTCGCTCAGGTATATTTCATCTATTTCATTTAATGTTTGTGTGTTAAAATATATCGACAGTATCCCCCATAACAGTCACCTCTACAGTACCCTGCTCCCTTAAGAGTGAACTCCACAGCCCCTCACCCCTTAAGGCCTCTTTCACACTACAGTATTTTGCGTTCCGTATACGGTCCGTTTTTTGCGTTCCGTATACGGTCCGTATACGGAACCATTCATTTCAATGGTTCCGCAAAAAAACTGAATGTGTTCCGTATGCATTCCGTTTCCGTATTTCCGTTTTTCCGTTCCGTTGAAAAGATAGAACATGTCCTATATTTGGCCGCAAATCACAGTCCGTGGCTCCATTCAAGTCAATGGGTCCGCAAAAAAAACGGAACACATACGGAAATGCATCCGTATGTCTTCCGTATCCGTTCCGTTTTTTGCGGAAGCATCTATTGAAAATGTTATGCCCAGCCCAATTTTTAATATGAAATTACTGTATACTGTATTTGCCATACGGAAAAACGGAACGGAACAACGGAACGGAAACGGAACCACAACGGAAGCAAAAAACGGAACAACGGATCCGTGAAAAACGGAACGCAAAACACTGAATTCAACATACTGTAGTGTGAAAGAGGCCTAACACGGAGCACCCACAGTGCCCCACCTCCTTAAAATGGGACCTCCACAGCAGCCCGCCCCTTAAGGGTCCATTCACACGTCCGTTTTTTCTTTCCTGATCTGTTCCGTTTTTTCAGGAACAGATCAGGACCAGATCTGGACCCATTCATTTTCAATGGGTCCTGGAAAAAATCGGACAGCACAATGTGTGCTGTCCGTTTCCGTTGTTCCGTTCCGCATGTCCGTTTAAATATAAAACATGTCCTATTCTTGTCCTGAAAAATCGGATCCTGGTACAATACAAAGTCAATGGATCCGCAAAAAACGGATGACATTCGGATGTCATTCCGTATGTCATCCGTTTTTTGCGGATTCCGTTCCTGGAAACACATAACAAATTTTTTATTTTTTTTTTATTTTCAATTTTTTTTCAAAGAAATCCAAACAACTTTATTTGATTATTGAAATGTATACATGTTTCCGTTTTTTGCGGATCCGCAAAAAACGGATGACATACGGAAGCATTTTCAGGAACAACGGATCCGCAAAAAACGGACCGTTTTTCAGGATGAAAAAAAACAGGACGTGTGAATGGACCCTAACTTTGACCTTCACAGCAGCCCGCTCCTTTAACAGAGTTTCAAAGCACCCCACTCCCTTGACATTAACCTCCTCAGGGGCCCGCTCCCTCAACAGTAACCTATACAGCACCCCGCCCCTTTACATTGACCTCCATAGGGGACCGTCCCCTTATCTGTGACCGCTACATTTCCCTGCCTCCTTAACAGAGACCTCCACGAAATGTGACATGCTGCAACTGCGACACGACAGTCGCAAAAAATCCATCCAAGATGGATGCATGTAGCAGCATAGTTGTGCAATATGTGTCGTGCGACTTATTGTCATCGTGTGGCCCTAGCCTAAAGCTGACCTACAGTAGTGAAGAAAAATGGCTGGGTTGTTATGGAAACCTGGAGTAAAACTGTGTGCATGTGGAGACTAAGGGCCTGTGAACTTCTATTGGCTGATAAGGGACATGTGACCATATGTATGGCAGTTGGGATATGAAGTGAAAGACTTATAGACTTCTATTGGCTAATGCAAGTCAGGAACGAGCAAAGTTCGCTGTGAAACGACCGCCGGGCGAACCACAAGGCCATCTCTATATCTCAGGAACGGTACATCCTAGAGAGCTGAGACCCAATCTAAAACCTTCCCGGACACCTGATGTACCTGTGTGCCAAATTTGGTGACGATCGCTCCAGTCGTTTGGTCACACATAAGGAACAGATAGACAGAAAATCATCTCATATTATAAAAATGAGTTTCTGTCTGTCTGTCTGTGCTTTATGCGCAACCAAACGACTGGAGCGATCTTCACCAAATTTGACACACATGTACATCAGGTGTCCGGGGAGGTTTTAGACCGGGTCTCAGCTCTCTAGGATGTACCGTTCCTGAGATATAGAGATGGCCTTTCGGTTCGCCCGGTGGTCATTTCACTGCAAACTTTGCTCGTTCCTAATTCGCCGAACATATGGCGATGTTCGCATGCGCCATATTCTTTTGCATTAATCCAAACTCTGACCCATGACACATCCATCAGGTGGGACAGGACAGCCAATTGAGACGTTTCAGCACATGGACACACCCCCACCCTATAACAGAACCCAATCTGGCAGCCATTTTACATTCTGCGTTTTGCCAGTGTAGGGAGAGGTTGCCTTGTGGAGCAGGGACTGACTGTTAGGGACACCAAACGCTAGCTAATAGGGCCACAAAAGTCCTTTTAAAGACTGGTATAGGTGTGCTATTGATAGGATTGAGGGGTGCGATATACCTGCTTCTACAAAATACTGATTGAGGGGTGCGATATACCTGCTTCCACCAAATACTGATTGAGGCCTGCAATATACAGGTGAAACTCAAAAATTTTTAATATTGTGCAAAGTTAATTTATTTCAGTAATGCAACTTAAAAGATGACACCAACATATGAGACTCATTACAGACAAAGCGAGATATTTCAAGCATTTATTTGTTATAATTTGGATGATTATGGCTTACAGCTTATGAAACCCCAAAGTCACAATTTTGAGGTACCCTTGGCACAGGGGGTATGGATTAATTAGCTGACTAGAGTGTGACACTTTAAGCACAGAATATTGAACCTTTTCACTAAATTCTAATTTTAAGCTGCATTAATGCAATTCCTTTTAATTTGCATTACTGAAATAAATGGACTTTTGCACGATATTCTAATTTTTTGAGTTTCACCTGTACCTCCCTCCACAAATACTTCTCTTCTCTAGGGACTTTGGCACAGGGTCATTTTGAAAATGACAGGCAGAGGAAGAGGCAGGCCATTCCGCAGGAGTGGTAGGGGTCGGGCAGGTGCACCAGGCCGGAGCCTAAATGGGAAGTTGCAGAAGGTGCGTGTGATTATGTCAAAGGACGCACCAGAGTTGGTTGAGTGGCTCACTCAGCCTTCCGCTTCTGCACCCTCCTCATCCTCTCTATCTGCACCCTCTTCACTATCTGCTGTGTGCAGGGCTGGTGCAAGGATTTTTGCCACCCTAGGCAAGAGGCAATTTTGCCGCCCCTTGACTCCGCCCCTTGACCACGCCCCCTTTTCGGCCACATATTGCATGCAACATTTTACTTGACCAGCTAATTTTAGATATTCTACAGAAGTCCCATTACAATCCCCCCTCCCCCCAATTTGCCTTTTGAGCAAATAATAAAAATAGTAAAATAGAACATTTTAAACATTTTAATTGCAAACATTTCCTCATATGTAAAACATAAAATAGCAGCATTGCACATATATCAAGTGCCAACAAGATTTTCCAACATAACATAAAAATTACAATATAAATAAATAGAAATATTAAAACAGTATAGAATGGTAAAATAAATAACCCAAAAATGAAAAACACTTTGATACAGGAGAGATATTAAAGACTAATATTCCAAACATCTCAAATACAGTATAAAAAGGTCAATAAACTGAAGTACAAAAGTGCAAATTGCGATTAAATTATAGTGCAAAACAACAAAGTGCCAACTAACATAACAGTGCATAACAGTACAAACCTAAATACAATCAATAATGCAAGTGCCAATCTGTGATCTTTATGCTGTAAAAGCATAATGTCACCAAGGCCATTGGGTCTACAAAAAATTGACTTTTCTTGCTTTAGCGTTAGCAAAGTCCTTCAGCAATATTTCAAAATCAATATCTTGAGCAATGGCATTCTCAATAGACAGCATGGCAAGTCCCACCAGCCGTTCTTGAGACATTGAAGACCGCAGATAATTTTTTAGGATTTTCAGTTTTGAGAAGCTTCTTTCACCTGAAGCCACTGTGATGGGGAGTGTCAGCAGTATTCTAAGTGCTATTGCTACATTTGGAGCAAAACCATTCCTGACGGCATAAGCCAGAACGTCAATTGGCTTCATGCTTGGTGATACAACAGGAGCCAAAATACTGAGCTCTTCATACAGCTGCATTCCATCAATATCTTCATCCTTTGAATTTTTATCAGTTAAGGCTACTTTCACACTAGCGTTCGGGTTTCCGTTCGTGAGCTCCGTTTGAAGGAGCTCACGAGCGGACCCGAACGCAGCCGTCCAGCCCTGATGCAGTCTGAATGGAGGCGGATCCGCTCAGACTGCATCAGTCTGGCGGCGTTCAGCCTCCGCTCCGCTCGCCTCCGCACGGACAGGCGGACAGCTGAACGCTGCTTGCAGCGTTCGGGTGTCCGCCTGGCCGTTCGGAGGCGTGCGGATCCGTGCGGATCCGTCCAGACTTTCAATGTAAGTCAATGGGGACGGATCCGTTTGAAGATGCCACAATGTGGCTCAATCTTCAAGCGGATCCGTCCCCCATTGACTTTACATTGAAAGTCTGGACGGATCCGTCCCAGGCTATTTTCACACTTAGCTTTTTTTTGCTAATATAATGCAGACGGATCCGTTCTGAACGGAGCCTCCGTCTGCATTATTATGAGCGGATCCGTTCAGAACGGATCCGCCCGAACGCTAGTGTGAAAGTAGCCTAATACTGTTTGTAGCTCCATACAGCTCTTTAAGAGTTGCTCCCTATCCATGTCTTTAAGCTTCCTAATGTCATACAAAAATTGAAAGTTGTTGCTATGATCTTTAAGCTGTTCAAATCTCTCTTGAACAGAATTGATTACAACATCCAAGATGGTATAGAAACACTCAACCTTAAACTGTTTTTGGGGATCTTGGATTGGTTCATCTTGTCCCTCGTAGGAAAAAAGTCTCTTTTTTTTTCTGTGCCTATGCAATGTAGAAGGGAACACAGGATCAATTTCCATTTCTGATGCCATCGTTTTTGCTTCTGTAAGCAACTCCTCAAATCCAGTGTCAGAACGATAATTTTCTAAGTAGCTCTTGCTGGGTTCTAAAAGCTCCACCACATCTGGCAAGTAAACAGTTTGACTTTGAAGAAGTTTGCTTACTCTGTTTATGCGATTTAATATGCTATACCACATTGCTGTCAAACACACAAATGTAAAGTTGTTTATCTCTTGTGCCAATGATGCAGCCTCATTTCTTGCAAGAGAAGAAAATGCTGCATCTTCCTCAATTTCTATAAGTGTGTCATATATTTCTGACATTTGAAATCTAAAAGGACGAATGGCATCAATTCTGCTAGACCATCTTGTGTCCGATAGTGGCTTCACAGTCAGCCTACTGATGTTCTTCTTTAGAATGTCCCAACGATTTGTTGAGCCAGACAAAAACACATATATTTTCTGCAAAATATCAAAATATGAACTGGCTTGCCTACAACTCATAGCAGCGTCATTGACAACAAGGTTTAAAGAATGGGCACTGCAAGGAACGTAGAATGCACGCGAATTCAAATCTCTGATTCTTTTCTGGACGCCAGAGTGCTTGCCTTTCATGTTAGACCCGTTGTCATAACCTTGACCTCTCATATCCTTTAATGGTATTTTAAGTTTCTCAAGCTCTGCCAGAATTGATTCAGTCAAACTTTCTCCAGTTGAACTATATACTGGGATGAATCCTAGAAACCTTTCTTCAATTTTCACTTCAGGGCTTGCAGTTATTGAGTCCCCTTGTGTGATCGACACAAATCTAACAATGACGGTCATCTGTTCCACAAGAGCAACATCTGGGGTGCAGTCAAGGATAATAGAATAGTATTTGGCATCTGTTAAAAGTAACACAATCCGTCTTGTTATTTCTTTGGATATGATGCCAATCAATTCATTTTGGATATCCTTTCCCAGGTAATGGCAATGAATTTCTGCATTCGTTATTTTTGTAAGGTGGTTCTGCATCACGGTATCAAAGGTAGCCAGCATCTCCACAAGTTGCAAGTAATTGCCATTGTTTTCACTGTAAAGTGTATCATTGCTTCCTCTGAAAGCCAAGCATTGCTTACCAAGATATTGGACGATGGCTACAAGGCGCTGGAGAACATTTTGCCAGTGCTGAGTTTCTGCTGTTAACAATCTCTGGTAAGACTGGTCAATAGTTCTTTCTGATCCAAGCCTCATCAATAACTCATTCCACCTTCCCACAGAAGCAAGATGAGCTGCAGACTGTTCATGTGCGTTCAATATATGAGATATATTTCTCCAGTCATCGACACCTCCATCAGTCAGACTTATTTGTTGCTTTGCAAACAGTTTGCAACAAAAACAAAACACTCTGTTTAGCGTGGTAGAATAAATTAGCCAATGTCGGTTCTGCACTTCTCCATTTCCAAGGTGGCGTTTGTAATGGACGGCTGTAAAACGTCTCTTAGACGCATCTCTTGGAAATGCAAAGTCTTTATTTGGCTTTGCTGGGCCTTTCATTACGATGGTATCCCGAAACGAGGTAGTAATAACATCTGGCCAGTTCGCTGGATCAGAGATATCCAGTGGTAATGCAGTGAGCTCCTTTTCTTGTTCTATTGGTTCTGGTGATTTTAGAGAGGTCACTTCTTCAGTATCTGTGCAACTTTTCTCTATAACAGATTGATCAATAACAGTTGTTGATGTTGAAGCAACCACTGTCATGCTTGTTGAAGGTCCTTCATCTGTGTCCATATGCACTGGATCGTCTTCAGCTACACAATATGATTCCTCATCAGCTTGTGTGGCTTGCTTTTGACCAACACTAAAGAATTTGCTTAACGATCCAGCCATTTTTTTGGCTTCTTCTTCTTGAAGTTTTCTTTTCCTTTTGAAACCTGCACCCGACAACTTCTTACGTGGTGGTCCAGACATTGCTCAGCATAAATCAGTCTACTGCAAAGGTAGCGTCGGCCCTAACCTATCCACAGGATAAAGGATAACAAGTTAATAGTTGGGGTTCGGACTGCAAGATCCTTCACTAATCACGGAAATTGTCTCCCATGGAGTGCCCAATTATGAGCTCATCTATGTTTGGAGCCCCCATAGAGAATGAACCGATTGCTGGCTGCTCATGTGCACTGCCGCTGCATTCTTTCAGGAACAATTGTCTTCCATTCTAAGCACCTAAGGGGGATCCCAGTGGTTATATATATATATATATATATAAAAGAAAAAAAATAATCTTTAATAGTTGCCGCTTGCCGCAGAGTGCACTTTGAAAAGCTAGTAAGCGAAATGGACATCGGGCCATTCCTCCAGCCAGGTTTGTCATCAGTCATTTTTTATGCTTGTCACGGCTGTTTATGTGTTTGTACCAGGATTTATAGCGATACTTTACTTCTATGCTGGCTGTTCTCTTGACTCTGTATAGGCTCTATTTTGTATATGCCTTTGGGCGCATCTATGTATTTGCAAATAAGACCAGCCAGCACATTCGTTTTTAAACTTTTTTTCAAAAATTGGTTATCCCTTGGTGTATCACACATGCAGCGGAGACTTTATGGAATCATCACTATTGTTATATTTACTGGGTTGGAGGCTTTTTTTATCCACACTCCTCTGCATGGGTTTTATTATATTATGTATGGTAGCATATTTGTTCAATACAGATTTACATGGTCATCATCCGCGGGTTTGTTTTTACTTTTTATAGGAGGTTTACGGACCAGTTGTTCACCGTGCAGTGTATATTTGCTGGGTTCAGCTATTGTTGGTATATTGCCGCCGAGTAAGTCGCCCCAGATGTGGCGCATGTAGTCACGCTTCCTCCGCTCTCCTCTTAGCCTCTCCTGCTTGATTGACACTCTGAGTGTGCACCCTGAAGCACATGTTGTGATATGGTCCATATCACAATATACAAGAGGATGATATGCAGTATAACATCTTCCTGTATATAGTGATATAGTGGACCACGCTGATATAACCTGGGTATCTCTGGTATATTATTATATGTACAGCTGGTATAAGTCATTCATCTTAATATATCTTAATATACCAGAAGATGTATAACTTATGCCAGCTCACATATAATAATATACAGAATATACGAGGTTGTTAACTCTGCCGGATAGTAACTCTTACCTGATCTTGCTCTGGCTGAAAGCTGCTGAACCGACCTGCTGAATGCTGGAGACTGGCTGGGCTCAGTGTGGGCTCTGGCTGCCTGAATAAGTGCTGCTCCTGGGCCTGGCTCAGGCTGGCAGAAATGTCTGGCAGAGAGAGAGAAGGAGGTGGGGTGAGTGACTGTAGTATAGAGTCAGTCTACTGGGCAAGTGGGCAGTGGCAGACTAGCAGTGGCTCCAGTCCCACGCCCCTCTGTTCCCAACTTCCTGCCGGACCTGCAGCACTGATAACTTTGTGACGTCACATAAGCGCGCAGTGTGATCCGGCGTGACTGTCCGGCCTAAAACCGGACGTCTGGCCACCCTAAGAGCAGAAGTGGCAGAGATAGTGAGGCCAGCAGCAGCCATTTCATTCAGATTAGAGACAAAGCTGTAGTGGCTATAATCTGACTAAGGGTCCATTCACACGTCCGTTGTTTCTTTCCTGATCTGTTCAGTTTTTTGCAGAACAGATCTGGACCCATTCGTTTTCAATGGGTCCTGAAAAAACAGCACAATGTCTGATTTTTTTTCAGTACCCATTGAAAATGAATGGGTCCAGATCTGTTCTGCAAAAAACGGAACAGATCAGGAAAGAAACAACGGACGTGTGAATGGACCCTTAGTCAGATTATAGCCACTACAGCTTTGTCTCTAATCTGAATGAAATGGCTGCTGCTGGCCTAACTATCTATGCCACTTCTGCTCTTAGGGTGGCCAGACGTCCGGTTTTAGGCCGGACAGTCACGCCGGATCACACTGCGCGCTTATGTGACGTCACAAAGTTATCAGTGCTGCAGGTCCGGCAGGAAGTTGGGAACAGAGGGGCGTGGGACTGGAGCCACTGCTAGTCTGCCACTGCCCACTGGACCCTAAAATGGATGCTCCTGGCCTCAGTGAGTGGGTGAGAGACCTCATATCAGCCAACTCACCCCCCAGTCAAACCTCATATTAGCCCGCCCCACAGAGCCCCCGATCAGACCAGTCAGACGCCCCACACTGCCCTCCATTATGTATTTGTGTTTGCCTCCCAGTGCCCCCACTAAGTAATATTGCCCCCAATTATGTAATTTGCCCCCACATACAGTGCCCTCCATTATGTAATTTGCCCCCTTAGTGCCCCCACATACAGTAATACTGCCCCCACATACAGTGCCCTCCATTATGTAATTTGCCCCCAGTGTCCCCACATACAGTGCCCTCCATTATGTAATTTGCCCCCTTAGTGCCCCCACATACAGTGCCCTCCATTATGTAATTTGCCCCCTTAGTGCCCCCACATACAGTAATACTGCCGGGGGTAACTGCCCCCACATACAGTGTCCTCCATTATGTAATTTGCCCCTCCAGTGCCCCCACATACAGTAATACTGCCCCCACATACAGTGCCCTCCATTATGTAATTTGCTCCCAGTGCCCCCACATACAGTGCAGTCAGACTCCATTATGTAATTTGCCCCCACATACAGTAATACTGCCCCAGATACAGTGCCCTCCATTATGTAATTTGCCCCCAGTGCCCCCACATACAGTAATATTGCCCCCACATACAGTGCAGTCAGACTCCATTATGTAATTTGCCCCCACATACAGTAATACTGCCCCCACATACAGTAATACTGCGCCCCAGTGCCCCCACAGACAGCGCACAGCCAGACTCCATTATCTAATTTGAAATTGCCGCCAAACCACCCCCCCTACATACTTGTGTCACTCGCTGACGTTGATGATCCTGTTCCTGTGAGGTGTCTTCTTTGTCTAGTGATCTTTCCCTACCCCCGTAATATTTGTATGCCTTCAGTCGTCACTTCCGGTTGTGACGTCCCGCCGGATGTGACGATAGGATAGTGTGTATTGGCGCGAGATCCCGCGAGACCCGTGACCTCCTCCGGTCTCGCAGGATCTCATGCTGAATCGACTTAACAGGGGCCGGGCAGCATCACATCCACTATGAAGATCCGGCCGGAGGCGGCAACTACTCCAACTAGGAAGGAACACCCAAACAGGAGGAGGAGTCAAGAAGCCGGCGCAGATCATTAATGCAGAGGAGGCGCAGCAGAGTCAGATGATGTCAGCATGGATCACAGGTAGGGGGCGTGGCGCGGGCGGCGGCTAGTAGGAAATTGCATGGATGATCTCACAAGTAGGGGGGCGTGGCACGGCGGCGGCGGCTAATAGTACTCAGCATTCGGACTCCAGAGCGCCGGCGCCCCCAGGCAGAGTGCGCTCTACGCGGTGGCCTACTCTGCTTATGGGTGGCGCCGGCCCTGGCTGTGTGCACCCCCAAAGACACCACTGCCACCACCATAGCCCCTCCACTCGAGTCAGGAATTATTTTCCCATCCATTCCCAGACCTTACTTATGCTCAGCCATTCTTGGCATCGGATGAGGAAGAGGAGGTAGCAATGCCCTCCACCCAGCGGTCTGACGACAGTACCCAGATCAGCCTAAGGAGAGTGGTACCCGCTGTTGCTGCCTACTCGGAGATCTCTAATGTCAGTGGTGGTGAAGGTGATGATGATGACATGTCGATGGACATGTGAGTGCCCACAAGAGAGGAAGAGGAGGGGAGTTCAGAGGGAGAAACGCAGCAGCAGATAAGGAGGAGAAGCAGGCAGAACTTACAGTGCACAGGGGGCAAAAAGCAGTCTGCTAATGTATCTGGAACGAGCCATCCACCATGCACAGTCACATCTGGCGCTCCTAGGACGCCGGCACATGGCTCAGCAGTGTTGGATTTTTTTAACATGTCAGCTGCTGACAATAGTGTTGCCATCTGCAGCCTGTGCTGTCAAAGAATAAGTCGCGGTAAGCCTAACACTCACCTAGGGATGACCGCCTTATGAAGGCACCTGGCCTCCCATCACCGAGCCCAGTAGGAGCAACACCGTCAGAATCCACAAAGCCAAACTCCTGGCGCTCCACGTCCTACCTCTTCTCCTCTCTTCTCCCATTTGTCCTCCACTCCACTTTCCACCGTGCCGTTGTCGTGTTCATCTGGCAGAAGGCAGGCTTCCGTGGCCCAAATGTTCGAGCATAAAAAGTTGATGACGCCTCTTGCCCAACGACTGACCGCTGGCTTGTCGGAACTGCTTGCCCGCCAACTACTACCATATAAACTGGTGGACTCGGAGGCCTTTAGAAAATTTGTGGCTGTTGGACACACCACAATGGAAGGTCCCCGGAAAGAAAAAAATTCTCCCAGAAGGGCATCCTAGAGCTATATAGCCACGTTCAGTGGCAATTGAATATATCTCTGGCACACAGTGTCGGTGCCAAGATACATCTGACCACAGACACATGGTCTAGCAAAATCGAGCAGAGAAGGTACATAACTTTTACTGCCCATTGGGTGAACCTTCTGACGCATGTAACCCATGGCACCCATGTGGATTTGGTGTTACCAGGCCTGCCGCCTTTTCCGCTGCACCCCCCAAGCTCCCCAGAACCTATTCGACGTGCCAGGTGAGACGTTGCCATGCTGCGCTGCAGCTGTTGTGCCTGGAAGTCAAGAGCCACACCGATCCTGCACTGTTTTCAGCTCTGCGGTCACAGGCCGATCAGTGGCTAACCCCGCTCAATTTGACAGTTGGTAAAGTGGTGTGCTACAACGGTGCCAATCGGCTGAGCGCGCTGAAACAGGGCAAAATGTCACATGCGCCGTTCATGACACATGTCCTAAACTTAGTCGTGCATCGGTTCGTTGGGGTCCAGGACATCTTGCGGCATTTTAGAAGATCTTACACGGCCATGGCTCGCCTCGCTGACGTTCAGCGGCGACACCACCTGCCCGTCTGACGGGCAGACGTCTGATTTGTGTCAGCCCGACCAGCTGGAACTCCACCTTGTATATGCTTGATAGGCTGCTCCAGCAGCAATGTGCCGTTAACGACTACCTGTACGAACTCTGCGGCAGGACAGGTTCGGGGGAGCTTGGTTTCTTTTCACTGCACCAGTGGCTGCTCATGCGCGACGCATGCAGACTTCTGTGGCCATTTGATGAGATCACCAAACTGGTCAGTCGCAGCCATGGCACCATCAGTGACATCGTACCTTACGCCTTCTTTCTGGAGGGTACATTGCGTCGTGTCATTGATCAAGGCGTCGAGGAGCAGGAAGAAGAGGAAGTCGCAATGCTGAATAAATTCCCGGGGGGGGGGGAATTTAAGATAAATCAGCAGGAGTCTAAGGAGGAGTCAGAGGAGGATAATGGCTGGGGGGGAGGAGGAGCAAGAAGAGCATGCTTTGATTGGGACTTTAAACTTTTTGGGGATCCCTGGTGTTGACCGTGGCTGGGGGGAGTAGACTGAGGACGACATTCTCCTGGGCGATGAGCAGGAGCCAGGGCGCTCGACTGATTCCAATTTATTGCAAATGGGGGCCTTCATGCTCCAGTGTTTGAAGAGGGACCCCTGTACAAAAAGCATAAAGGGCAAGCACCAGTACTGGGTGTACTTAGACCCCTGGTACAAACACAAAATGGCGGACATGTTACCAGAATCACAGAGGGCTGTCAGAATGCAGCATTTCCAGGCCTTGCTGCGAGAGATGCTGCATTCTGCTGTTGCGGGCGCTGGCAGAGGAATTTCCACCCACATCTAAACAAGTGCGGGTACCAATTCTACAGCGCCTGCAAGAAGAGGGTGGTTTGAAGATGTGTTGGTCACTTCGGATATGAGATCTTTCTTGCAGCCAAACCATCGAGAGCCGCCCTCCGGTTCCAGCCTCAGGGAACGCCTAGACCGACAAGTGTCCTACTACATCGGGTTCATGGCAGATGTGGACGCTCTGAGGACTACTACGTGAGCTTGCACAATCTGCCATGGAACTCTTGGTTTGTCCCTCGTCGAGTGTCCTGTCCAAAAGGACGTTCAGCGCAGCAGGGGGGATCATGACGGATAAGCGCACTCGCCTATCTCACGACAGTGTGGACTAACTCACATTTTTTTAAATGAATGAGGCATGGATCTCTGAGGAATTCAACACTTGTGACGACCAAGTGTAATTGAATTTCCTCATGCCAGCCCACACATATCCGCCACCACCCAGAACAAAGAATGGTCCTTGTCTTATGTATATACAGCGGCATAAAAGGTCTTTTCTGTCGGGTAAATGCCAAATTTTTGGGGGTCTGTACTTCACTGGCCTACAGTAAAATTGTTATCCACTGACCGTCTAATGTACCTCCAGTCACATAGTAACATAGTACATAAGGCCGAAAAAAGACATTTGTCCATCCAGTTCGGCCTGTCATGCTGCAATCACTTGCTCTTTTCTTTCAGGTTAATGCCTAATTTTTGGGTCCCGTACTCCTGTGGCCTAAAATAAATATTTTCTAGGCTTCAACAGAGCACATTTTTGAGAGTTTCCCTTTTAAGACCCATAAAAATGGCCCCTGATTAAAATACATATACAGGTTTTTAAGGTTTGCCTGCCATTAAAGTGAATGGGGCCCACCGCGAACGCGCGGCTCACGAACATTTGATCGTGAATGCCCGTTCGCGAAACGTCCCAGCCGATGTTCGTCCATCACTACTGAGATATTCCCCAAAAAATTACCTGCATTAGCCAATACAAGCCTACAAGTCTTTTTCTTCATATCACAACTGCCATACACACGGTCACATGTCCATTATCAGCCAATAGAAGCTCACAGTCCCTTAGTCTCCACATACACACAGGTTCTCTCCAGGTTTCCATAACAACCCGGCCTTTTTTCTTCACTGCTGTAGGTCAGCTTTAGGCTAGGGTTACACAACGACAATAAGTCACACGACACATAGGGCACAACTACACTGCTATATGCATCCATCTTGGATGGGTTTTTTTGTGACGCAGTGCGACACCCTAGCCCATCATTATAAAAATTGTTGGGACAAAATGTTGCTCGACACATGTTGTCGTGTAGCCCTAGCATTAAAGGGGCAGGGCGCTGTGGAGGTCAATGTTAAAGAGGCGGGCTCTGTGGAGGTCACTGGTAAAGGGGCAGGCACTGTGGAGGTCACTGTTAAAGGGGCGGGCACTGTGGAGGTCACTGTTAAAGGGGCGGTCACTGTGGAGGTCACTGTTAAAGGGGCGGGCACTGTGGAGGTCACTGTTAAAGGGGCGGGCACTGTGGAGGTCACTGTTAAAGGGGCTGTGGAGGTCACTGTTATGGGGGATACTGTCGATCCCTTTTATCGACACACAGAAACATTAAATGAAATAGATGAAATATACCCGTGCGAAGCCGCTTCCTTCTGCTAGTTTATATATATATAGAGAGATATACAAAAAAAGTGGAACAAAAGACCATCAGAAATATACTGCACAACAGTTTCTAAAAATAAGGGGAAGTAAACCAGAAGCCTAACCCGCACGTTGATGGCATAGGCTTCGGTGCTGAGGCAGGCAGAAAACCAGGACAAATCTTCATTACTTCGGTGAGACCCCAGAAATGACGCCCAGCCCTGGCTTTTCATACCTTATGAACCTCCTTCTATATAAATCCTCTGATGTCCCTGTGGAGGATCGGAGTATGGCTGGATTCTGGAGTTTTAGGACGCCGGCCCTGTGCTATCTCCGGTTGCTGAGGTGTGACTAGCTAGAAGACAAAGGCCCTAGATGACTGGACACAGATCTGCGCACCTACAAGCATATACACAGGACTTACCAGGGAGGGGGGAGAGCTGGACCAAAATTTATATCAGTATTTGCAACACCCGTTTCCTGGCATTCTTAGTAACTGGATGCCATGCTCTGTTTCTTCCTGCAGCGGGCACGTGATTAGTAGTGGGCTGATTGCTCAGCTGCTCTATTCCTGTGTGCTAGTGTTTCTGACTGATGGAGCTCTGATTCGTGGACATATCAGGTTCTGATCCAGGGACTCGGTGCACTATTCAAACCCCTTCCTTCACTAACTGTGTTTTTTGCATTGTACATTTGGGGTAGTAGCTGTCTGCATTTGGACCTTGCACTGCTGCCCACCTGCCCAGGGCTTGTAATCAGAGTATAATAAAGCTGGATTCTACATTACCCTGAATGTTGTAGGCCTAGGTCCCATCTGTTGGAAGCCACCTTGGTAGATGGGCCAGACAAAATTTGGATCAAGAATGTGCACAAAGAGCTTCTCATATTCATACAGTGAGTATAGCAGTGATGCGGTTCAGATGTCCCCATGTTCCCAGTGCCTGCGATGGGCTGCTGCATACAGTGTTTGCTATTCCATACAAAAAATATGGTGAAAAACTGTTCCTTATAAAATCCCCTCAGAAGACACGGAGACTGGAGAAAAAAAAGTTCAGTCTCCAAAAGAGTTGATTCTTTTCTGTAAGAAGGCAATTGATTGAGGTTTAGGCACATTAAGCTACATTAAGCCATTTTCACATGAAATGTTTTAGGATGTCCCAAAGTTCTGTGTGTCACTGTAAGACCCATTACACCCCGATTCTCACCCATCTCAGGACCAGACCCAAAACATTTGGAGACCGGGCCTGTCGTCCAGCCACATCCCAACATTACGTCCGACCATAAGCAAAGCAAAATGTCACAAAAGTTGTGCCAGATACAGCTGTGCCCCCTGTTCCTCCCCCGTTCCAGGAGAGCCCAGATTTGTGGACCTAACATTCCTTCTTGCTTTCCAACCAGGAATGTAATTGAATCTGCGCTTCTTACAGAGGTGTTTTCTATCCCGCCATTGAATGAGACCCTGCGGGGCAGCCACCGGGGTGAGGCGAGAGAAATAAAAAACTGCCATTAGACCTCTCTAATCCTCGGAGCGCGGCCTATTGAGGGGCACACAAGGCTGGTCAGCACGGAACCTGCGCTCCGCTCTTGTTGTTAGGTGCTAATGTGAGAACTGCTTCACATACCTCGGAGGAGGCCGGCACCGATCCTGCTTATTGATCCAGCGGGGCCCTGCCCTGCCATGCATGAATGCGAGCGGGGACACTGCTCTGCTTGACGGGTTAAATGTATTTATATCTAATTAGGTGCGCCCACTGTGAGACGGCCGAGGTCCTATTCAGGGACGAGCCGGCCGGCTCTATGTGCGGTGGGGAAGGGATTGAAAGGCTCCTATGAAGTGGAACTTATGTTAGTGCAGCGCAGGTCGGGACATAATAGGCATCTTGTTCGCTCGCCGTATGGCCGGCTCTCTCTTGTGTCGTTCACAGAGGCAGCGCATACTCCCATTGTGACTAAAATAAATGCAGGAGGCTGACAATGACATAAAAACAGGCCTGAAAAAGAAGGATTCGGGTGCAGTTATTTCTGTAAGAGTCCAATAAATTTGGTACCTAAAGTCCCCGCTCTGCTCCTTGCTGTATACAGTGTACAATCCAATAAAGCCGCCATCTAACTCCACAATACAGCCCGCCACTGTAATTACCATTGATTCATCACTCGATACTGTTACTATAAATAATGGCATTGGTTAATTAGAAAATCCTACACACCAATTCAGTGATATTTTTTTGCAATTTCCTGATCAGGGTTCATTGCTCGAAAGCACTAAAATAGGCGGTGATAGGATGACAGCAAAGTGGATGAGTCTGATAGAGAAGAAAACTGCAGATCCAAAACTTTATAGTGCATAGGAGGCAGTATTATAGTAGTTATATTCTTATACATAGGAGGCAGTATTATAGTAGTTATATTCTTGTACATAGGAGGCAGTATTATGGTAGTTATATTCTTGTACATAGGAGCAGTATTATAGTAGTTATATTCTTTTACATAGGAGCAGTATTATAGTAGTTATATTCTTGTACATAGGAGGCAGTATTATAGTAGTTATATTCTTGTACATAGGAGCAGTATTATAGTAGTTATATTCTTGTACATAGGAGGCAGTATTATAGTAGTTATATTCTTGTGCATAGGAGCAGTATTATAGTAGTTATATTCTTGTACATAGGAGGCAGTATTATAGTAATTATATTCTTATACATAGGAGGCAGTATTATAGTAGTTATATTCTTGTACATAGGGGGCAGTATTCTAGTAGTTATATTCTTGTACATAGGAGCAGTATTATAGTAGTTATATTCTTGTGCATAGGAGCAGTATTATAGTAGTTATATTCTTGTACATAGGAGGCAGTATTATAGTAATTATATTCTTATACATAGGAGGCAGTATTATAGTAGTTATATTCTTGTACATAGGGGGCAGTATTCTAGTAGTTATATTCTTGAACATAGGAGCAGTATTATAGTAGTTATATTCTTGTACATAGGAGCAGTATTATAGTAGTTATATTCTAGTACATAGGAGCAGTATTATAGTAGTTATATTCTTGTACATAGGAGCAGTATTATAGTAGTTATATTCTTGTACATAGGGGGCAGTATTCTAGTAGTTATATTCTTGTACATAGGAGCAGTATTCTAGTAGTTATATTCTTGTACATAGGAGGAGTATTAAAGTAGTTATATTCTTGTACATAGGAGCAGTATTATAGTAGTTATGTTCTTGTACTTAGGAGGAGTATTATAGTAGTTATATTCTTGTACATAGGAGCAGTATTATAGTAGTTATATTCTTGTACATAGGAGACAGTATTATAGTAGTTATGTTCTTGTACTTAGGAGGAGTATTATAGTATGTCACCCTGTAGTGAAGTAGAAATGTGCCCTGATAGTAGATGTCACTTCCATTATCTACATCCTCCTGGCAGTCTATATACAGTATTACTCAGCAGGAGGCGATGTTGAGCAGTGAAGAGATAATCTCTCAGTGTAATGATAACGTAAAATATGTGCTTTTTCATGGGTGATGATGTTAAGAATATACCAGGATTAATTAAACGTCTTTGTTGTGTATTTCAGGATTATCGGTGAGGTATTAATGCTCTGGAATTTTTCTTTAACAAAAAAGATTCCATTAGGGTCCATTCAGACGTCCGTTGGTGTTTTGCGGATCGCGGATCTGCAAAACATGGACACCGGCAAAGTGCGTTCTGGCACTATAATAGAAAATGCCTTTTCTTGTCTGCAGTTGTGGACAAGAATAGGACATGTTCTATTTTTTTTTTCGGGAACGGAATTGCGGATCCAGAAGTGCAGATACAGACAGCACATAGTGTGCTATCCGCATCCGTTCCGACTTCATTGAAAATGAATGGGTCCGCACCCGTTCCGCAAACTTGCAGAACGGATCCGTACCCAAGTTGCAGACGTGTGAATGGATCCTTAATCTGGGATCCAGAGTAGCAGACAGATGTTGGATGTCCAGTAACGTCTGGTCCTCCCATCACTGAAGAGAAGATATTCTGCGGTGTCCGCTGCTCCTGTTTTCGGACCATTTGTTTTTTTTTATTATTGGTGATTTTCCTCTTTGCATTGAGTGCTAGGAGTCCAGGCCTGAGCTCTAATTACCCAGCCATAGTGACCCTGGGGCAGCTGCATTGTCTTCTGCTCCTGTCTTCAGCCCCGGATGGTGGATGGAAAACACGCAGCTTTCGTTTATTTTGGATTAGCTGTCACTTCTGGAAAATGAACGAAGCTTCTTTAAGGCTGTGTAATCAGCACAACTACACCCTGCTTTCTGTCAATAGCAGCAGCTCGTACAGGGCCACCAACACCCAACCAACACCGCCCTCTCCCCAGAGTAAACATACTATTACACCTGATTCCTTCACAGAGGTCAACAGGCTGTCACACACCTCTTCTAGTACACTTTGTGTCTCCATTCCTTCCCATTTTCAAGATCTCTGCTTGCTGTTGTTGAATGGAACATTCTTTATGCAGAGTCTTAAAACTAGCCCTCTAGTTACAATTATCTAGGAAATCCTCTGTGAGCTAACGCAGACTGATACGTTTTACCTGCACTGATACATTGTATCAAAAGAGAGATTTCTGCTGCTGATGTGTTTGGCTCACAGACTCTCATTTACATCTGGTCTTTATTTAGGGGGTCTGTTCTGGGTCTATATTTATAGGATCTGGTTGGAGGGTCTGTATTTATTTACAGGTCTGTTCTGGGGTCTTTGTTTTGTAAGGTCTGGTCTGAGGCCAACAATAGTTTTGTTTAGTTGTCTGGGTCTTTATATGCTTAGGTAGGTGTTTATTCTGGAGGGTGGTGAGGTGCCAAAGATGTTTCAGCAACAAACTCTGTTGTGGTCAGGAGAAGTTGTCATGGCGGCCTGTGCCAGATGGAGAAGAAAAGGAAAGAGAACATCTACATTAGAGGAGACATCACCTGGTTGTCAATGCTAGCACAGAAATATGGTGATGTCTATAGACACAGCTTGGCCGGGCAGCAGTGGTGAAGCTAAGGGTAGGGGGTCAAGATTTGGGAACAGCCCAGTCCTATGGTTTACTTAATCCTCCACTGTTCCTGGCATATGCTCTTCTGGTATTTGTGTCCCTGCAGAGAACCTTGTGTTCTTCTTTACCATTATTATGCCAGGAATGTTTGATTCCCGAGCTCTCGGATTGGGGATATATGGGTCGGAAGGCCTTCGTCACCAGCTTGGTGTAAAAGAGAGTTCTGTGTGGTCTTAAAGCTGCCAACCCTCGAGGGTTGTCCGGCCATTCACCCTACCTAGGTCATGACTATAGACTGATAAAAAACATTGTCCATCTTGGATCACCACTTTTCATACGCAGCACCTTCTATGTGTCACCAGTCAGTGGGCCGTTGGGTCCAGAGCTGTGATATCTGGATACTATTCACACCTAAAATACAAAGGTCTTAATGAGGGTAACTTGATTATCGGTGCCGAGCCCTGAGGGGCGTCAAGGTGCTTCAGCGCATTCGCTGTTGGATGTGGACAGAATTGTTTGTTAAATTGTAAACTGGGGAGTGGGGTACGGAGGGGTAACCAGCGCCCCTATTACATGAATGTACCACCCCAGCAGCCGCCTGTCCTGTAATGGCAGAATATTATATAAGAACCAGATGTGCGGAGACTATCCCCGTATTATTACACTTGTGCTGAGCACTAGCTCCTGGTCCCACAGTGCTGATGGATTACTTGAGCGGAGGGGGCAGGTGTGAGGGCTGCAGCAGGTTCTTGTGTTTGCACATTTCTTAAGGGATCCGACCAGGACTGTGTCATTACACACTGCTGTACACGTGACGCTGATGTGACAGGACCGGCCCGACCAGTTCTGATGTCTTGTTACACCCATTGTCATTACAGATAAAGCACAGGTCAGAACCTCAGACAGGCAGATGTGCTCAATGTCAGCCTGTGCAGTGCGGCTGTGTACACATATGTACATACATTATATATATATATATGTCTGTATACACAAATCAGTCTTAAAGGGAACCTGTCATCCACTTTATGCTGACCGTACTGAGGGCTGTTGTCAGCGCTGTGTCACTCATGAGCTAAAAGTCAGTGGTTGCCGAGAACCAGCATCATAACCATTGCAGCCCAGGCCTTGAAAAGAGTCCAATCTACCTGGGAAGAGTCCTGGTCATTATAATCTCCTGCTCTCTCACCCATCTGCCGATGATTGGCAGCTCTCTCCTAGAGAGAAAACTCGGTAGAAGCCGGTCAGTCATCAGCAGGCGGGCGGGAGAGCAGGACTTCATGAATAACCAGGACTCTTCTCAGTTGATGACAGGTTCCCTTTAACATTAAAGGGGTATTCCTATCTGGGACATTTAAGGTATATCGATAGGATATGTCCTAATTGTCTGTTAGGTCCTACTGAGGGACCCACGCCTTCCTCTAGAATGGGGCCGTGAAGCGAACGCAGAACATACCGCACATACACGTCCTACTCTCCACTCGCCAGTACTGAGCTGTTTTCAGATGTCCCATAGTGGTGATCGGCACAGCTTGCTCTCTGTTCACTTCAGGGCCCTCTTCTGCAGATAGCAGTGGGTCTGTATCAGAGTTTCTTAACATTTGTTTTGTGTAAAATTCTGTGAATTTATTAAAAAAAAAATGGTTTGGGTCAATTCTACCAGAATCAAATATACTCCAATTTCCCTGAAAATTGATATATAACACTCTCTGGTCTTCAAGGACTCAGATTTAAGCCTCATGCAGACATCCGTTGAACACGGTCCGTGAGATACCGGACTGGCATTGCAGGAACGCACGGCATCTTAGCAACCAATGACGCCGTGCGCTCCTGCAATACCAGTCTGGTATCTCACGGACCGCCATATGTACCTCTTACATCCAGTGACTTCTCTTCTCTGATGTACAGTTGTGTTCAAAATAATAGCAGTCAGACATCACTAACCTGATCAAATCACAGTTTTTGGTAGAATTTATATTTCTACATGGCAAATAATTTACTAGCAGGTGTAGTAGAGTAATATAAATCCAACAGTCAGGACCTGCATGCTGCTGATTCTGTGTGATTCAATCACTTATTGAAAGGGGCATGTTCAAAATAATAGCAGTGTGGAGTTCAATGAGTGAGGTCATTTATTTTTTGATAAACAGGTGGCAATTATTGCCCTTATTTAAAAGGAAGGAAGGCAGCAAATGTCTCTCTGAAATTCTGAGGAAAATGGGTCTTCCAGACATTGTTCGGAAGAACAGCGTACCTTGATTAAAAAGTTGATTGGAGAGGGGAGGGGAAAGAATATAAAGAAGTGCAGAAAATGATAGGCTGCTCAGCTAAAATGATCGCAAATGCTTTAAAATGGCAACCAAAACCTGAAAGACGTGGAAGAAAGCGAAAAACTATCATTCGAATGGATAGAAGAATAGCCAAAATGGCGAGGACTCAGCCAACAATCATCTCCAGGAAGATGAAAGAAGGTGTAAAGTTCCCTGTGAGTCCTGTTACAATGAGAAGACGCCTATGTGAGGCCGAGCGATCTGCAAGAAGCCCCCGCAATGTCCCACTGTGGAAACAAGACATGTGCTGAAGAGCTTACAATCTGCCAAAGAGCACATTGACAGGCCTAAAGAGACATTCTGTGGACTGATGAAAGTAAGATGGTTCTTTTTGGGTCTAGTGGCCGGAGACAGTTTGTCAGACGACCCGCAAACACTGAATTCAGCCCCAGTGCACTGTGAGGACAGAGAAGCATGGTGGACAAGCATCATGATATGGGGATGTGTCTCAGACTACAGGGCCTATTTACCGCAGACCAGGGATCATGGGTCAGTCTGAATCCATCAGAATACTGGAAGAGGTACGGCCGCCTTATGCTGAAGAGGAAATGCCCTTGACATGGGTGTTCCAACAAGACAACGACCCCAAACACACCAGTAAACGGGCAACATCTTGGCTCCAGACCAACAAGACTGACGTTATGGAGCGGCCGGCCCGATTCCAAGAAATAGAGAAGAACTGTGGACTGTGGTCCGATCCTCCGGGGCTGGAGAACCTGGTCACAGGGGCAGAAGGTGGTCCAGCAGGTCTCAGAGACAGCGGTTATACAACGGAGTATCAGTGACGGGATTCAGAGGAAAGAAAATCTACAGACATTTCTCAGTTTATAGAGTGAATGTCTGAGATTGTAAAGAAGACAAACACTGCTATTGTTTTGAACAGTCTAATATTCACTTTTCTTCAAATGTTTTAGAGGAACAACACAAATTTGATATATTTTTCTTCATGTTTTGATTTGGAATAGAAGGTGTAGTGTTCCCAATGCATCTGTGTGGATGGAGATAGAAGCGATTAGACGGATTCTGAGCTTTATTCACTTTTCTAAACACACTGCTATTATTTTGAACACAACTGTAGATATTCTCTTTTCTCTTCTGCTCTCAGACCAGACCGCCATGGTGACTTCTTTCATCCGCGCCTCGTCTCTGCAGAGTTTAACAGACATCTTACTTTTCCATCCTCCTCCTCACCTTCTCAACACCCCATTCTGCGACCCCCAATGCTGTGTCCGCTGAGCTCCCCAATACTTTCCTGCAGAAACAGTCCCCCTGAAAATACTGATACCACACAGATAGTGCGTCAGTACAAAAACACTCCTTTATATTGTGCGCTAGTACAAAAAAAAAATCCCCCCTTCCTTTCAGATCAGACCCCCATATAAAACCCTAAATAAGATCACCCCATCTCAGACCAAACCCCCTTTAGACCTCTATGTCATACCCCATATAAGACCCCAGTTTTAGACCGCATATCAGACCCCTATAAGACCTGCATGTAAGACCCCCGACCCAATATCAGACCTCAGAAAAGACCCCCATTAGACCTCCAGACTTCCACTAGACCTCCAGACCCCCATTAGATCTCTAGACCCCCAATCAGACCCCCTTTAGACCTCCAGACCCCCATTAGACCTCCAGACCCCCCAGTCAGACCTCTCCAGACCCCCAGTCAGACTACCAGACCCCCCCAGTTAAACCTCCAGACCCCCATTAGATCTCTCCAGACCCCCAGTGAGACCTCTCCAAACCCCCTATTAGACCTCCATATCAGACCTCAGATCAGACTGTAAAATAATAACGTCACTTACCTCTCCTGCACTGCATCTTATAAAGGGAAAAGTACAGTACCAGTACCTGGCTCAGGGGCCCGGTCGCAACCGTGACCGCTGCGACCCCTATAGTTATGCCAGTGCCTGGTAGAGACATACCCTACAAAGTATTGAGCCCCTCCCCCACTGACCAGGGTAAGCCATTGCCCCCAACCCCTTTACACCGCACCACTCTGTCTAGCAGAACTGAGAGCTGCTCTGCCATTTTAGCAGAAGTCTGGGTTCCTGCTGCGTCCTTCTGTCATGCTTTATACTGCAGCTCTGCTTAAGAAGGGTACAGCTTTGTGCCTCCAGTTTATCTGTATTTATATTTTTTTTTTTGTGGGGGGGGGGGGGGGTCTGGGATAGACTGAAATCCCGCTCCAGTCTCTTGATATGCTCAGGCTCCTGCTCTGTCCCTCCACCATGCTTTACACTGCAGCTCTGTTTGTTCCTGTTGGTGGTGCTATGTAAAAAGCACAAGCTCAGAAGGAAGTCAGTGCGTGGAGAGAGAAATATATTACAGCACAGACAGAAGATTATAAACTCCAAGAAATCATCAGTGAGGAAAGTGCTGCACCTTGTGACATTAGTCATACAGCCTCGGTAGAACAGCGCCCCCCAGTGGTCACAGATCACCATTCACACCGGCAGGGGAGCAATTTCTACACTAAGCAGGACTGGAATGATATATTTGTATATACTGTGCACTCGGCTTTTACTCAGGAGAGTTCGGATCCAAATATCAGAGGATTGCAATTCATAGTGCACACGGTAACATGATGGGGGGTGTAGTATTGTACGTCCACTTAGCAGACAGTATCACACATGATAGGATTAGATACAGGGCCTCTGCAGACAGTATCACACATGACAGGATTAGATACAGAGACTTCATCAGACAGCATCACACATGCCAGGATTAGATACAGCGCCTCTGCAGACAGTATCACACATGATAGGATTAGATACACAGCTTAGCAGACTGTATCACACAGCACAGGATTACATACACAGCTCAGCAGACAGTTTCAGACATGATGGGATTAGATACACAGCTCAGCAGACAGTATCACACATGATGGGATTAGATACACAGCTCAGCAGACAGTATCACACATGATGGGATTAGATACACAGCTCAGCAGACTGTATTACAAATGACAGGATCAGATACACAGCTGAGCAGACAGTATCACACATGATGGGATCAGATACATCAGCTCAGCAGACAGTATAACACATGATGGGATTAGATACACAGCTCAGCAGACAGTATCATACATGATAGGATTAGATACACAGCTCAGCAGACAGTATCACATATGATGGGATTAGATACACTGTCCCTGGAGATTGCAGGCAGCCATGACTATGAGAATCTCCTCAGTCACCGGAGAGGCCATGATGAAGTGTTAACGCTGAGATCCGCAGCAGGGGACGAATCCCTGGGGAATTTTCCCATGATATTCACGTGAGGGCATCATAAACCCTTAATCTGACGATGTCGCAAATCTTCGTCCGTTTGCATTTTTGCAACTTAGTTTGATGCACACAAGTCGGCTCCTGCCCCCAAGCCTATCAAGAGGATGATGCTCAGGCGTAACGTATTAAGAAGTCAATCCCATCACAATCATAAAAAGGCAAATTTACGTAAAACGGGGGAGGGGTGGAAGATGCAAGTTCTTATATATAAAATCCTTGAGACGTCATCTGATATCAAGTTATTAAAAATTCTTTTCAGCTTAATATTCTCAGAAAGCTGCGAGACAACATGGCTGCCATTGCAGCTTCCCACGGGGTCGCCCCGGCTTTCTGCTGCCCGGCTTTTGCCCAACACGAGCTCAGTAACTGTTTTGTGATATGTGAAGCACTTTATAATGTGTCAGCGGGGAGGTCACAGGTCTCTGCTGAAGCAGGGATAGCACCCATGGGAGCCATATGCCTTCAGACAGGGTGTCGTTGGGCACTGCCAATATATTTTTACATGATAAAAACTGCACTGTAGGTGTAGGGGTTAATGGTCTTGCTGGCTGCAGAGTCAGGGGTCAGTGTAGGGGACACAACGCAACACCCCCCCAATATGTGCCTCATTCCCAGAGTTAATAGGGGAGCCAGGAGGGCACCACACTGCCTGGTAGTTAGCTAGCCAGTGGGAGTGACTGACACACACAGACGGAGACTCACGCCAGAGCGGTCAGTGCCCATTGGGTTGCCAGCAGTGCCGGGCCCCTGTACACTGTTGGAGGACAGGGCCGATCATCAGGAACAAACAGTCCTACCCGTGTGAAGGTGTCACTGAGCTTGTTTGTTGGTGATCGTATCTTTCCTGCAGTGCTCAGCATGTTGTCGGCAGCACGTCGCCCTGAGGGGCACGCCATCATAGACACAATCACCCATGCCCCTTTCACCTTGCATTGGGCCAACAGCCGCCAATCAACTTGTATATCGTCGCTCGTTTATTGCCAGCATTCATTCCTGTAAGATGATCCTTAGGGCTTATTCAGACAACTGTATCCGTTTTTTGTGGCCCGCAAATTATGGATCCACAAAACACGGATACTGGCCGTGCGCGTTCTGCATTTTGCGTAATGGAACAGGCAGCCCTATCATAGAAATGCCTATGACTGATTGCAGACAAGAATAGGACATGCTCTATCTTTTTTGCACTGTGTGCTGTCCGCATCTTTCGCTGCCCCATTGAAGTGAATGGGTTCGTATTTTGCGGACCGGCTGCAGACATATGGTCGTCTGAGCCCTTAGTCTGTGGCGTCCTGTGCGATTATTGTACATATTGAAGAAGTTTTTTGTGGAGAAAAAGATTAGAATGAAATAAACTGTATCCCCCTCGCCAGCGATGCTGCCCGCTCCGCGCTGCTCTGGCCAAGATCCAGGGCTCACCCCGGGCCCCCTTACACCCACACTTCTAATGTCTGCAGAGCAGAGCCTAAATTCAGTCACCAGCAGATGGCGTCGTGGATAATGTGCTGCCAGCTGCGCCCGCTGATTGGCACGCAGCTCTTACCACATCCTGCTGTGTGTAAACAGGACATCACGCTGCAGCAGTTCTGGGAAGCGGCACCGTCATTCCTGTATCTAAAACACATATTCTGTCCCTGCAGATAAAGGGGCAAAAGTGACAGCACAGAGCATTTCAGGAGAGGGGCGTGCTGATCTTGTCAAAAGGTTACATGGTGGAAGTATCAGGGTCTCCCAGCAGCACAGAGGATTTCAGGAGAGGAGTGTGCTGATCTTGTGGAGGTCACAGGATGAGAGTTGCATGGTGGAAAGAGCAGGGCCCCCAGCAGCACAGAGGATTTCAGGAGAGGAGTGCGCTGATCTTGTGGAGGCCACAGGATGAGTGTTACATAGTGGAAGGAACAGGTTCCCAGCAGCACAGAGGATTTCAGGAGAGGAGTGTGCTGATCCTGTGGAGGTCACAGGATGAGAGTTACATAGTGGAGTGAGCAGGGTCCCAGCAGCACAGAGGATTTCAGGATCTCCTATCAGGGAGGGTTCTTTTTAAACTATTTGCATTTGGCCAAGGAGGGAGATTTTGAATAACCAGAAAATTATGCAATAAAATCAAAAAGACACAAAGAAGGTGCTTTACGTGAGAAGTGCACATAACACGGGAGCTGTGCCACTGAGAACCGTGAGAAACAATGCGCCCCTCAACGTGATACATTGTAATGCAGCTGACATTCCTGCGCTGTGAAAGGACCCGACAGCTTTTTATATAATGACTTTTCTTGGACGAGCTGCTGCTCTAATACATCCAAGGTGGCCGGGTCAGGGACCTCCGATCTCTCCGGTTATTTATTTGCCTCATATCAAGGCAAAAACTCTGCGTAGAAGGAGACGGGAGAGGCGGAATGTGCACAGTGTGTACAGTGTCATACGGTGCTCAGCGACTAACGCCTCGTACACATGTACGTGCTTGTATTTACTGAACCGTCGGACGTGGGGTGTGCAATCCAAGGTGCGCCATTTCTCCCACCTTCAAGGTGAAAAATAAACCCCCTGAGGTGCAGATTCATTGAAGTGCACATCAAGATGATCCAGAAAAGTCTCCGTCACACAACTGAGCAGCGGTAAAGGGACGATCCTGGTACTGGGTTGGCATAATCCGCCACGTGTATACATTGCAGTATTATAGCCACACTCTTCCAACCCCAATTCGACCTGTTTAGTCCCTTAGATTCTGAGGTCAAATGACTGAGGCATCAAAGTGGTTAGAAAGATGGAGTGGAAGCTGCGTGTGCCACATGCTGGGTCCTAATGACGACCCCCAGGTCTGCCATCTTTGTACACCTGTTAGGCCCTGCCAAAGGCATAATAGAGATCAGCACAATATTATTGCTCTATGTTTGATGAGCAGTCAAGTCTCCAACTGGAACTAAAAATACAAAATGTGAAATAAACTATTTAAAAACACTCTTTATTTTACCACTAAAATGCTTTGTTAAGTAAAAAAATATGAATTAAAAAGTAACAAAAATTTGTATAAAGTGTTAGCAATCTGAACTATAAAATGATCACACCAGAAAAAACTCAAAACAATGAAAACAGAATAAAAAGCCATCAAAAAGAATCAAATGGACCCCAAAATGGTACCAATAAAAATGTCAACTCATCCCCTCAAAAACAAGCCCCCACAAGCTCCACTGATGGAAAAAGAAAGTTCTGATTTACAGAATAAGGAGACAAAACTATTGATTTTATAAAAAAAATAAAAATTATTGTACAAATGTAGTAAAGCATAAAAACCAATATAATTATGGAGAGTAAGGCCTCCTTCACACGACTGTATGGCTTTTTAAATATTTTGTGGTCCGCAAAAAAATACGGATGACATCCGTGTGCATTCCGTTTTTTTCTGGAACGAAACATCTGGCCCCTAATGGAACAGTCCTATCCTTGTCCGTTAGGCTACACACACACGACTGTATCTGTTTTGTGGTCCACAAAAAAAATGAATGACATTCCGTATGCCATCCGTTTTTTTTTTGCGGATCCATTGTAACAATGCCTAAAACGGACAAGAATAGGACATGTTATATTTTTTTTTTTGCGGGGCTACGGAACGGACATACTGATGCGGGAACAGACACGGAAACAAACAACGTTCGTGTGCATGTAGCTTTATGCGGACAATATGGAAACGGAAGGCATATGGAATACCTTCCCTTTTTTTGCAGATCCATTGAAATGAATGGTTCTGTATATGGTCCGTATACGGAATGCAAAAGGGAGAAAAAACGTTTGTGTGCAGGAGGCCTAAAGGTAACACGTTATTTATACCGCATGATGTTTTTCCATTACTTGTTACCCCCAATTTTTTTATTCTTATATTTATAAGTATTCAAAGATTTTAAAAATGACGACTCTTCCTGTGAGAAAACCCCAATACGTCTATGGAAATAAAAAGGTTGTCTCTCAGAAGGTGGGGATAAAAAAGCCTAAACAAAAAATACCCTAAGGGCTCGTTCACAGGGCAATTCATGTGCAGATTCTGTGCCAAAACGCATGGTACCTGCCTCCCAGTGTTGTCATTGGTGTCCATACGGCGGTGGATTCTTTCCATGTGGATTTCCGGACCATGTTAAGGAGGAACATACCTTTTCTTGGCTCCATTTATTTGTCGAAACCTTCCTTAACTGCGGTGGGTGCCTGTATGTGGATGAGCCCCTATTACATTGCAACAGAAATCTAAACCTGAAGGGTTTGCATGCCTTTTTGATTTTGGGGAAAGGGGTTGATTTAAATTCTTCTATATATTTGTTTTAATATTTTTGCAAAACTTTTTTTTTTACTTTTTGTTAGGTCCCCAAGTGGCCACAACTAGTAATCATTACAACTTGTACATATTGAATGTGTTCCATTAGTATGTACTGAAATCACTATATCCCAGTTCAGTGCTGCCACCTGCTGGCCTGAACAGGTTCTAGCCCATTATTACCACAGGGCGCTTCCCCCATTTGACCACAGCATCTGAGGACTTAAACGTCCGCGGTTGGCATTACCATCGATCGCGGACATTAGCCGCAGGTGCCTGCTGTTTCATGCAGGTGCGCTATGGCACTTGCTCTCCTCTGGAGCGGGCACCATCTTTAAAGACCCAACATCCGCTGTACATGTATGGCGGTTGTTGGGAAGGGGTTAATGGAAGGGGTTAATGTTAAAAAATCCACCTTGTGCTCAGTGTAAAATGGTCAGGGTTTTTTCAGTAGATGACTTAGAGACGGAGCGGTGAGCAGTTACTTCTGGGAAGCATTGATTGAGTATTTTATAGAAGTCAATGGGGAGCAGAGAAATCTCCACCAAAAACTCTGCTATGTGTCTTCACTCTGGGGATTTTGTTGCAGAATTTCAACGACTGAAAAGCCGTTCCACGCGCCTGAATGGGACTGGCAGAAATCCTTGGGCTCACTGCCCCCATTCAAATTTATGGAACTAATTTTCAGTTGCAGAAAATTCTGCAACAAAATCCGCAGCGTGTGAAGGCGCCTTTAAACATTGAGGAAAATTCTGCCAGAAAATCTGCAGGATTGTTTGGTGTGAAGTAGATTTAGTTTTGCGGAAAAATCTGCAACAAAATACATATTTTTCTACAAAATTTTCCACTGCAGAATCTGTTTGCCATAGGATATCATGGTGGAAGTCTTGATGTTGCAGATTTTTCTGGCAGAATTTTCTGCAACGTGTGAAAGCACCTTAAGGCTAGGGCTACACGATGAAATGTGTCGCAGTGATGTTGCGTAACATATCATATTGTACAATGGTAGTCTATGGTGTCGCACTGCAAACATGACAGTCGCAAAAAAAACATCCAAGATGGATCTTTGTGTGTCGCAGTATGTTGCAGTGCGACCATAGACTAGCATTATAAAATATGTCACGTGACACACGTCTCAGTGTAGTTGTACTCTATAGGTTGTGTGACACACGTCGCAGTGTACAGTCGTGGCCAAAAGTTTTGAGAATTACATAAATATTGGAAATTGGAAAAGTTGCTGCTTAAGTTTTTATAATAGCAATTTGCATATACTCCAGAATGTTATGAAGAGTGATCAGATGAATTGCATAGTCCTTCTTTGCCATGAAAATTAACTTAATCCCCCAAAAAACCTTTCCACTGCATTTCATTGCTGTCATTAAAGGACCTGCTGAGATCATTTCAGTAATCGTCTTGTTAACTCGGGTGAGAATGTTGACGAGCACAAGGCTGAAGATCATTATGTCAGGCTGATTGGGTTAAAATGGCAGACTTGACCTGTTAAAAGGAGGGTGATGTTTGAAATCATTGTTCTTCCATTGTTAACCATGGTGACCTGCAAAGAAACGCGTGCAGCCATCATTGCGTTGCAAAAAATGGCTTCACAGGCAAGGATATTGTGGCTACTAAGATTGCACCTCAATCAACAATTTATAGGATCATCAAGAACTTCAAGGAAAGAGGTTAAATTCTTGTTAAGAAGGTTTCAGGGCGTCCAAGAAAGTCCAGCAAGCGCCAGGATCGTCTCCTAAAGAGGATTCAGCTGCGGGGTCGGAGTGCCACCAGTGCAGAGCTTGCTCAGGAATGGCAGCAGGCAGGTATGAGCGCATCTGCACGCACAGTGAGGCCAAAACTTTTGGAAGATGGCCTGGTGTCAAGAAGGGCAGCAAAGAAGCCACTTCTCTCCAAAAAAAACATCAGGGACAGATTGATCTTCTGCAGAAAATATGGTGAATAGACTGCTGAGGACTGGGGCAAAGTCATATTCTCCGATGAAGCCTCTTTCCGATTGTTTGGGGCATCAGGAAAAAGGCTTGTCCGAAGAAGAAAAGGTGAGCGCTACCATCAGTCCTGTGTCATGCCAACAGTAAAGCATCCTGAGACCATTCATGTGTGGGGTTGCTTCTCATCCAAGGGAGTTGGCTCACTCACAATTTTGCCCCAAAACACAGCCATGAATAAAGAATGGCACCAAAACACCCTCCAACAGCAACTTCTTCCAACAATCCAACAACAGTTTGGTGAAGAACAATGCATTTTCCAGCACGATGGAGCACCATGCCATAAGGCAAAAGTGATAACTAAGTGGCTCGGGGACCAAAACGTTGACATTTTGGGTCCATGGCCTGGAAACTCCCCAGATCTTAATCCCATTGAGAACTTGTGGTCAATCCTCAAGAGGCGGGTGGACAAACAAAAACCCACTAATTCTGACAAACTCCAAGAAGTGATTATGAAAGAATGGGTTGCTATCAGTCAGGAATTGGCCCAGAAGTTGATTGAGAGCATGCGCAGTCGCATTGCAGAGGTCCTGAAAAAAAGGGACAACACTGCAAATACTGACTCTGCATAAATGTCATGTAATTGTCGATAAAAGCCTCTGAAACGTATGAAGTGCGTGTAATTATATTTCACTACATCACAGAAACAACTGAAACAAAGATCTAAAAGCAGTTTAGCAGCAAACTTTGTGAAAACTTATATTTGTGTCATTCTCAAAACTTTTGGCCATGACTGTAGTTGTGTGACACACGTCGCAGTGTAGTTGTACTCTGTATGTTGTGACACACGTCGCAGTGTAGTTGTGCTCTGTATGTTGTGACACGTCGCAGTGTAGTTGTGCCCTGTATGTTGTGCGACGCACGTCGCAGTGTAGTTCTGCTCTGTATGTTGTGTGACACACGTCGCGGTGTAGTTGTGCTCTGTATGTTGTGTGACACACGTCACAGTGTAGTTGTGCTCTGTATGTTGTGACACGTCGCAGTGTAGTTGTGCTCTGTATGTTGTGTGACACGTCGCAGTGTAGTTGTACCCTGTATGTTGTGTGACACATGATCGTCGTGTAGCCCCAGCCTAAACCTCTTGTAAAAACTCTTCTAAAACCTCCTCCAAACTAGAAATCTGCCACCAAAAACGACCTGTTTCAAGCCACCGATTTTGTCATGGGAACATACCCTAAGTATTGGGGACGGTGACAGGTCTCGTATAAATGCTGACCAGAACCTTCACTTCTCAGTTTCAGTGCCGAGTAATGAGAGCGGACTTGTTGCTGGGGATGCGCTGCCTGATGAGGACCCGGAAGGGACAGCATTAAAGATGGGACCAACACAGAGGTCTTCAGCTGCCGACCGCACATGTCATAGGGACAGATCTGATGACAGAGGCCCTTCAAGCTCTTCACAATGATTTTTATATCAAGTTCTGCATTTTTGTAATATATTTTCCATTTGATGTTATTTTTAAGATCTCTGCTTGCAGATGGTGAATGGGAACATCCTTGTTTACACCTAGAAGGTGAAGAACTGTACAGCCCTAACTCTTCTCACGGCTTACTACAGTATCCAGTGTAGACTATCCTCTCTGGACTCCACACAGATACCCTTACCTGCACTGATACACAGTAACAAACAGGACAGGGCAGGAATTTGTGCTGCTGAAGCGCTTGGCTCACAGACATCTAGCCAGGATAATGTAACAAACCCTCTGCTTTGTGAAGTCTGTGGCTGTAAAGATGAATGTTCTGATTTCTTGACCAATAAGTAGAGATCTTGAAAATGGTGAGGACCTGAAACAAATCTGCTGGGCTCTGTTCACATTTGCGTTGTTCTGCTCATCATAGGGGGTGCCACATCTGTCCGTGGCGCCTGATGGACCCTGCTTACTACATATAATGGAGCCCAATTGGTTTTAGTCATGGTGGTCGACAAACAAGTGGTGCGAACTGTGCTAATTTATCTGCCATACTAGAGGGGATCTGCAATGGAGCCTTCAACGGGTGTGAACACAGCCTTAGGGCTCAAGGACACTAAGGTGCGCGACTCGTGCTATGCACTGGGCACCGCAAAATGCATGATCACCATCCGTGTGGCCTGAGCTGGCGGATGCAGATACAACTTGAATGGGTCTGCGATCCGTCTGCATTGCAAGAAAATAGATCATGTTCTATTTTTTTTCGGTGCGAAACGCCACGGAAGCTTCTGTAGTGCATTCCGCGCCTCACCCTCCACTTCATGTGAACGGTTCCGCATCCGTCATATGGTGTGCACAGTCACTGCCCGTATATTGCGGACCCGCTGTTTGCTGACCGCAATCCGGCCACGGCCGGCACAAGTTCATGAGCCATTAGAAAGTCGCTGCACAATGATTTGATCAGACATTCTTCTAGCGCGTTACACATTGTGTCACACAGGAGAGCTGTACTACTCCTCCCCTCATTCTCGCCACGTTTTATGACCAGAAGTCAGAAGGTAAAATGTACCAATTTATTATTATACAGTAGAAATACAAATCAGTGCGATTAGCATGGAAGAGAAAAAAATAAAATAAAACGTGGAATCCCCCTCCCCCCCACACGTGTAGAAAATTCCAGGCCGCCATGTCACAGGATGGAACCAAAAGCAGTGACGTTTTTAGCGCTCGTCACTCTCCTCGCAATGGCCGCCTCCGACATGAGCAGCGCTGCCTTAATATAATTCATCGCTATCAAAAATACCCTGAAGAGCTCAGCTACATCGCTTCCTGACAGACTCTAGGGATTGGCACAATGTGGGGACGTCTGTGTAATACTGCTCATAATACTCATATAATGGTACATGTCGCCCCTCCCCCAACACAGGGGGCCGCGTTAGGGTAACATATACAATTAGTGTTCTGTTACAGAGCTCAGGAGCGAGGGGCAACTTATCCCTAAGTAGAGCTTCAAAGACAGAATATTTACTTAAAGGGGCGCTCCACTTCTTCCAATGACAGGGTATGAGCTGCACCATGGCAGGATCTCTGCTTGCTGTCAGTGTTCTAAAAACTCATGCTAAACTACTAGCTTTGTGACAATTGTGTCCAATCCAACAAGTCTGGACTCGAGACTGATACAATGTAACAAACCATGTTGACATGTTTCGCTCACAGAATATTGTCTGGGCTGGACACAAATGTGACAAACCCTCAGCTGTACTAAACATATAAGTTCAGGACACACCTTCAGCCTCCACAGCGACTAAGGACATCGAAATGCATGAGAAATGGCAACACTAAAGCTGAAGAACAAGACTGGATGAACCCTTTAAATCCAGATGGAGCACCCCTTTAAATGGAACATTGAGCTGCACCCAAATAAGCATATGACTGGATCTGCTCTGATTGATCTTTCCCAGTGGAAACCGGAAGAGACGCGGATCTTCTGCTCACCGCGACTCCACCTTGTAGGTTACTGGCCCTTTAAATGGGATGAGACCATGATAATTATCGGCGGGGGGGGGGGGGGGAATATCCAAAACCCCCGCAGCTGATCCTACCGGGTGAAACAGATCATAGCCAGAAATCTCTGCACCATTTACTTAACAAGCCACAGAGAGAGCGGCCAAAAATACACAAAACCTCCTTATAAGGCCTCATGCACACGACAGTTTATTTTCACGGTCCGCAGGTCCGTGATCCGTTACCATTTTTTCGTCCGTGGGTCTTCCTTGATTTTTGAAGGATCCACGGACATGAAAAAAAAAGTCGTTTTGGTGTCCGCCTGGCCGTGCGGAGCCAAACGGATCCAGTCCTGAATTACAATGCAAGTCAATGGGGACGGATCCGTTTGACGTTGACACAATATGGTGCCATTTCAAACGGATCCGTCCCCATTGACTTTCAATGTAAAGTCTGGAGTTCTTTTATACCATCGGATTGGAGTTTTCTCCAATCCGATGGTATATTTTAACTTGAAGCGTCCCCATCACCATGGGAACGCCTCTATGTTAGAATATACTGTCGGATATGAGCTACATCGTGAAACTCAGATCCGACAGTATATTCTAACACAGAGGCGTTCCCATGGTGATGGGGACGCCTCAGGTTAGAATATACTACAAACTGTGTACATGACGTTGGTGGCACAGTGTGCACCCCCATCGGGCCCCCCCTCCCTCTATAGCAGTAACAACATTGGTGGCCAGTGTGCGGCCTCCCATCCCCCCCCGATCATTGGTGGCAGCGTAGTTCCGATCAGAGTCCCAGTTTAATCGCTGGGGCTCCGATCGGTAACCATGGCAACCAGGAAGCTACTGCAGCCCTGGTTGCCATGGTTACTTAGCAATAGTACAATAGTAGAAGATTCATACTTACCTGCTTGCTGCTGCGATGTCTGCGACCGGCAGCTCCTCCTACTGGTAAGTGACAGTTCATTTAGCAATGCGCCGCACAGACCTGTCACTTACCAGTAGGTGGAGCTCCCGGCCGGACACGAACATCGCAGCAGCAAGCAGGTAACTATGAATCTTCTACTATTGCTAAGTAACCATGGCAACCAGGACTGCAGTAGCGTCCTGGTTGCCATGGTTACCGATCGGAGGGTCCGCGAAAAAAAACTGAAAACGGCACAACGGCCACGGATGCACACAACGGTCGTGTGCATGTGGCCTAAGCCTGCTACCCAGTATGCACGCCATATTATTCACTAAAGGGTCAAAGGTCACTGTGAAAATAACCCCTGCATGTCCACAGCCCAGCAACTCTGCAAAACTTTTTTGCAATATACTCTTGTCACATCCAAAGCTGCATTTAAAATTCTGTTTTCTGCAGAAGATGTTCTGCTGCGCTACATAGCGGCAGACAAAGTAAAGCAGCCGAAGCAGAGGGAAAACGACCTGACCCACAGTGCAGGCGATGTGCCTTTAAGGATGATTATGTTACATTAATGTAACGTTTATCTGTCACATTAGGCGACGGTCAGAGCGTAGCGACAAACCCCGCCCCCTGCAACAGTCCAGCGTCACATGACGGCTACGTGACCTTTTATTAGTCCAAAGTCCTTGAGAAAATGTAAAACAGCAAAATGTGAAACGTGTAATGCGACATCACGTGACTTAACAGCAAAGCGGCAACCTGCAGAATTACGAATGCAGCTTTGGATGTGACTACAGTATAAGACACAAGTCAGGACAACATTCCCCAACATCCATGAGGCGTCTCCCGGGGTCGGACAGCTCCTCGCACGTCCATGAGTGAACAACTTTACTCATTGCAAAACTTTTAGTGGTTTTTGAAAAGTGTAGAGAAAATTGACCAAGAGGAAATTTGGCAACTGAGACTAAGAAACAAAGAGAGAAGGGCGTTCCGCGGGGTGCTGGGGACGCCCACAGATGAGAGGAGTTGTAGTACATGACCCGTGGTCTCATGGGGGTACATACGGTCCTCCTAATTCATGTTGTCTCCCTGCTCCTTACAAGGAGCTTCTGCCCATTCTCAGACACAACAAGGACTATGCTGCTGCTGGAGCATGCGGATGACCCGCGGTTTCCCGTGCGAACCACAGGCTGTCAGCATTTACATATTATGTGAGCGAAATATAGAATTTCTTAAATCATACAAAAAAACTGTTTGTTCTCTTTTGGCAAAAAGAAAATAAAGAGAAAGTAAAACCCCAGAGTTACACATCGAGGAGATGAAACGAGGCCGCCCTCCCCCACGCAGTAGGGTCCGGCGATGGGTTCGCTGCTTAGTCTGACTGAATTAAATACTAAAATGTTGCATTAGAAAAAACTGATGAATCATAGAATGGGGTTTGGAGCAGGGGCGTCGCTCGCTGCAGCCCTTCACAGGTGGCGTCCTTGGCGGCGCGGTCACAGTAGACAGCATCGCTGTTTGAAGCTCTTCTTGCTTTTGCCGCTTTTCTTCCCATTTTTGTCCTTGTTCTCAGACATTTTCTTAGCTCTGACTTCTCGCATGAGGTCAAAGAACACCTGGTAATAGAAAAAGAAATGCATCCAGCTTAACATAAGCAGGGGAGGGGTCTGCAAATCCTGCACACAATAAGCTCCACTACTCAGCATGCCTAGCTCTTGGAGGGCCGCCTCACAGAAACTGGTTTCGAGGTCGAGCAGAGAGGAGAAGAAGTAGTCACATGCAGATACAGGTTGTACGACAAACATTAGACCCAATATGGTCGACAGGAAGGGACTTCACCCTGTGTCATTAGCAGAAGACAGGAAAGTCGGGGGCTTCATGGTCCATGTAGAGGGCACAGGAAGTCTCACCTTGTCTACATTGGCTCTTGTTTTGGCGGACGTCTCCACATACTGCACACCCCACTCCTCGGCCTTGCTCCGGGCGATGTCCACAAGGACCTGCCTCCTGTCCTCCAGGTCAGACTTGTTCCCCACAACCAGAAGAGGAATCTTGTCTTCTTCTGCCTTCACACGCAGGATCTGCTCCCTGGAGGGGGAGATAAGAGCCATCAATAGGAGGGAATCTAGTGGTTTCAGGGAAATGACGACCAGGTCACCCCCATAGTGGCGGAATGACGGATCCCCTGGAGTCACGCTCCTGTCAATCTGCACCAAACCTATAAGAAGGAATCCAAAAGAACCGACACATACAAGCAGCGGCAAAGATGACAGCCGGAGCCCAACCGCTGACTTCTGGGCATCACTGACCCCCAACTCCTCTACTGCTTCTGACTGAGAGCATCTGCATCTCCTGTCACTGACTTCAGGCTGATCACTCATCTGCACTGACACACTGTAACAAGACCTCAGCTACGAGGTTAGGAAGAGATTTCAGCCTATGGATATATGCAGGAATCTTTTCATTTCCCGGCAGCAGAAATCTTGAAAGTGCTGCAGAACGGGCAAAAAGAGGGGGAATTTATTAAAGGTAAAAAAATTAAATAAAAACAACCCCCGTACATTCCATACATTATTCCTTGTACAAAGATTTCCAGTTTTGGGGAATTTTCTGCAGTTAGAATTTAAAGCGACCCCATCATGCTGTGCCTGCCGTCTGATCGGTACGCAGCAGGTTACCGAGCAGGAGGAGCGGTGCAGACATTGTCCCTTCACCCCGCTCTGCCCTCTCACCACCAGTCACAACTCGCTGCACTTTATTAATTTATCTTTCATGATGCTGCACGCCCCTGCGCTGCGGGCTGCGGCACGTTCCAGGTCAGTGTACCGCTGCTCCGGGTCTCACCCTCCTGTCTGTTCTTGTCTTCACAGAGAAACAAATTCCTGAAGAGCAGAAAAATCTGAGTAGAAACGTACAAATAACCTTCCCAAGCTTAACCCTCGCATAACTGCTGCAATCCTCAGAAATGTAAAGCTACAAGTGTATTACAGCCTCACACTACAGGGTGCTCCGGGAAACCGCTCAACTAACAATTACCTGGTGCAGCTCCTGAGTATAATACAGGATGCAACTCAGGATCAGTACAGGATAAGTAATGTATGTACAAAGTGACTGCACCAGCAGAATAGTGAGTGCAGCTCTGGAGTATAATACAGGATGTAACTCGGGATCAGTGCAGGATAAGTAATGTATGTACACAGTGACTGCACCAGCAGAATAGTGAGTGCAGCTCTGGAGTATAATACAGGATGTAACTCAGGATCAGTACAGGATAAGTAATGTATGTACACAGTGACTCCACCAGCAGAATAGTGAGTGCAGCTCTGGAGTATAATACAGGATGTAACTCAGGATCAGTACAGGATAAGTAATGTATGTACACAGTGACTGCACCAGCAGAATAGTGAGTGCAGCTCTGGAGTATAATACAGGATGGAACTCAGGATCAGTACAGGATAAGTAATGTATGTACACAGTGACTGCACCAGCAGAATAGTGAGTGCAGATCTGGAGTATAATACAGGATGTAACTCAGGATCAGTACAGGATAAGTAATGTATGTATACAGTGACTGCACCAGCAGAATAGTGAGTGCAGCTCTGGAGTATAATACAGGATGGAACTCAGGATCAGTACAGGATAAGTAATGTATGTATTTGTTGTTCTATGGCAGGATGGGTGAACATATACAGTAGATTTTAGACTTTATCTTCCATATGGTTTCCCCTCTGACCTGAACTCGCTGGTGGCAGTGAAGGACTCCTGCTCTGTGATAGAGAACACCAGCAGGAAGCCTTCTCCGCTGCGGAAGTAGTTGTCACGGATGGCTGCGTAGTCCTCCTGGCCGGCTGTGTCCAAAATGTCTATCTGCACCTCCTCCCCGTCCAGCACCACTTTCTTCCTGTAACTGTCGGCCTTTGTGGGCTCATAATCCTCCACAAACTAAAAAAGACAAGGAGAGCGAATAATCAGAACGAAGAATCACCACGCCTGCGACCACAGAACGGTCGTATTAGACAACCGCGATCCGGAACATTGTTTTCACGTATTCAGAGGGGATTTGTGGGCTTGGTATTTAGTGGCAATTGGCCTAAAGACCCACATTGCTTGTCAGTGGAGGAGACACATTTACATGCAGCGATCTCCTCCACAGTACAGGGAGCAGTGATCACTAACGCTCCTCCCTGTACAGACTCATTTGCTGCAGCAGAGGCCGTTTACACAGGATCTGCTGTCAGCAAACAATGGTTTGGGTGTCCGCACCAACAATCCTAATAATCCGCAGCCTTTACACAGTCAGATCCGGCCAACGAGCGTTCACACGATAATAACATATGTGATAATCTGATTAAACAGGCAGCGTAATGGGTAGTTTAAGGGAAAAAAAAAAAAAAAAAAAATAATTGGCAAATGTTCATTTCCTCAATATTCTGCACGTCACTGAGTGATAATGTGACAGTATGGCTGACATAATGCACAGATGGGAAGGAATAAGGTTTTATAAACACTTAAAGCTTTAAAAAATATGTAAAAACACAAAAAATTTAATTTGCAAAAATAAATGAAAAATCCCTTTACTCCACTAGATACATATGTAAAGGATAAACAGGATGTGCATCAGCACGTCCATAATAACCGGATCTATTAGATTATACTATTATATAACCCATCAGTGATCATCAGGAAAAAAAAATGTTAACTTTTGCTCACCTCGCATCCACAAAAAAAAAAAAAAGATAAAAAAAAAAAAGGGTCAAACGCATCATAAAGTGATAGCAATAAAATCTACAGATCTCCCCACAAAAAATGGAGACCTGACAGAGCTGTAAGCAGGAAAACTAAACCATGATGGATGTCAGAATACGGCGACAAAGGTGTTTTTTTTTTTTTTTATAAAAAGAGTTTCTTTATTTAAAAAAATGGTGAAACAACAAAATCCGTAGAAATGTTTTATCTGCATAACTGCACTGACCGGGGAATAAAGGGTGAAGTGTCATTACTACCGCACAGTGAACACTGAAGGCGAGACCGTAAACACTGGGGTGGAATTGGGTTGTTTTTTCCGTCATACCCCCAAAATTATTCAATTCACCTGATGTACCCCAAAATGATGCCATTAAAAGATACATCAAGTCCTCACACATGGAGCTGACTATTCGTGCAGGAGCGGGTACGTCAATCACAGCCCGGCTTCTGCCCCTGATGGCGCAGACACAACCGCAGGGCCGCACCATCAGCACCGATACCGAAATAACTACACAGCATCGTCGTGGGTCTGATCAGCCGCATGCACCGCGTCGTCACTCACTTCGTCATACATGAACTGCAGGGTGAGCGCAGACTTGCCGACTCCTCCACTACCGACCATGATCACTTTGTGTAAGACAAGGGAACTCTGCGTTTTGTTCTTGTTGGCTGCCATCTTGGATGGTTGTGGCGGATGCAGTCATGCACTAACTGGCGGCTCGTTTAATCCCAGCAACTGCAAGACACAAAGAAACACCTCATAAGTCATATAACATACATACACAGTGACTGCACCAGCAGAATAGTGAGTGCAGCTCTGGAGTATAATACAGGATGTAACTCAGGATCAGTACAGGATAAGTAATTGTATGTACACAGTGACTGCACCAGCAGAATAGTGAGTGCAGCTCTGGGGCCCCTTGCTGCTCCTCTCCATTTACCACATCCTTTACTGGATCAGATCAGTTTGTTTAGCCCCATTTTATACAGCTGTAAATCCTGATATCTGAAGTGTGAGGCCAAATTCCTGCAAAAGCTGCATAAAACTTTCCATGTTTACGCCAGAGACCCCTGGACTCAATCCTGGTATGCAGCACGTATTCGCCGCCGCAGCCCCGGCAGCCCAGTTCAGAATCTATGTGGCTCTTAAACGAATTAAATGTTGGACAAGAATCCAATTTTGTTCTTATTAACATCCCGGGAGGTTTTTCAGCTCACATTCAGTACAGAAGTCACAAATAGGAGCAGAAATCATCCATCACTAAGGCGGAAGTTCAGATACGAGCTGGAAAAACGTGCCACATATTTTCCATTCAAATCAGGGTGCAATGTAACAAAAAAAAAAGCATCCTCTGCAGCATTGCTTGACAAGACCGACAACTCCAGCAAACTGCAAAGTCTATCTGGATTCTACAGTAGTCAGAGATCCACCTCCTGTCCCAGCAGATGCTGAAGTTCTGGCCCTTTCTCCTCCAGCTTTAGGTTTCAAACGAGCTTGTTCACTTCAGGACACGCTCCACGTGAGAGCAGCATCTCCCCGTATGTGACCAATATCAGCCGCTCCTGTTATAACGCTCCAGTACTGATATAACCTCCAGAGACATGACATCACATGTGACTGATATCAGCCGCTCCTCTTATAACGCTCCAGCACTGATATAACCTCCAGAGACATTATATCACATGTGACTGATATCAGCCGCTCCTCTTATAACGCTCCAGCACTGATATAACCTCCAGAGACATTATATCATATGTGACTGATATCAGCCGCTCCTCTTATAACGCTCAAACTTTATATACTGTAAGTATCAGTTACTGATGACGGCCCCTTTAATATGGAAGAGGAGGGGGCTGAGCTTCCTGTCATTGTTCCCCCTTAATGGACATAAAGTGTAAATTTCCTGTCCAAGTATCCGGCAAGATGCGTCCACAGAATAGGACATGCAGGGTCACCCCTCCCCAGTGAAGACACAGGACACCCCCCCCCCATCATGCTCTAAGCTTGAGAGATATAATGGTACTGCACTTGTAATTACAAAGATGTGATCCCTACTCATCAGTACAAACCAGTAATCTGCAATCCCTCCAGGGGCCCCCAATAAGACTGAGGCCACACGTGTAAGGTAGTCACAAAAACACAGCAAGCCTGTCAAATACAAGAATCAAGTATGCTCACCGGGCCGAATTTTGTGATTGAGTTAGCAGAATAGTGAGTGCAGCTCTGGAGTATAATACAGGATGTAACTCAGGATCAGTACAGGATAAGTAATGTATGTACACAGTGACTGCACCAGCAGAATAGTGAGTGCAGCTCTGGAGTATAATACAGGATGTAACTCAGGATCAGTAAAGGATAAGTAATGTATGTACACAGTGACTGCACCAGCAGAATAGTGAGTGCAGATCTGGAGTATAATACAGGATGGAACTCAGGATCAGTACAGGATAAGTAATGTATGTACACAGTGACTGCACCAGCAGAATAGTGAGTGCAGCTCTGGAGTATAATACAGGATGTAACTCAGGATCAGTCCAATTTCCACCTGCAGAATACAGATGTGTGTAGACATCTGAACGGAGTCTGGAGGATTCCATGTTATTCTAAATTCTGTTGAATGAGCGAGTCTCACATGGAAAACGGACAAAAACGGTGCATAGTGCGGTCCTGGCTCTGGATGGTGGAAGGAGACAAAGCACCAGGGGAAATACCGCGACTACTTCTGGCAGCTTCATTGCTGATACTTAGCGTAAACACAGTGCGCGTCAGTGACGAATATACCGAATGCTGCATGTGCCGTCCTTCTATTGTAACAGGATAAGATTTGCTTTACCTTTAGCAGCAGTGGGACGGGTGTCTGGACTTCTCTGGAAAGAAAAAAAAAGCAGAACATGTGGGAAGGAGTCACCGGCCGACAGTTCCTCAAACACGGAAGAATGTAGATGAGCGATGGTAACGTGACCGGCGCTGTGCTACCATCGGATAGAGGACGCATCTCTTTATGGAACAGGCAGAAACAAGTTGGCGAGGGTCTCATATGTTACACTGATACAACGTATCACTCATGCCAGATGCTACTCCGGTCTACCAGCCACCGACCATCAGACCTGAAGATGCCAGGAACCAACATCAAACCTGGAGAACCAGACAAAGGGCTGTAGTAACCACCACGAAGGTGTTGGTTATTAGCCCCAGAAATCAGTGGTAGCCCACGCGGTGCTACACACAGAAGTGGCAGCCCCCATAAAAAAATTTTTTTTTTAAAAGCAGCAGCCGAGCCACATAATGAGGATGCATCACCCCAAACTCAAGCATAAGTCCCAAAAGCTTGCCAGGGAGGGGGTACAGCCCCGGCAGTGACAAATACAATAAGTGCATCCACAATAAACCCCCATGCGGCCCAAGCTGTGCCATTGAATAGTACCCATTACTATAAAATTTGATTTTTTTTGCCCCCGATTCTCTGAAATCCTGCGGCCTGTTAGCAGAAGATGGGGAGAAGCGTCTTACCCTCCACGAGATGCTCCCGGCGCGGCGTATTTCATCGATACTGGAGCCAGGCTGGGCAGACAGGGCTTGTTGTAAGAACAGTCGCTTCCTGGCACGGAGCCACAGCAAGAAAAATGAATTTCTCTGGATATAAATGGCTGGAATTATAAACTAATAGGTTTGCTGGCATCAGTGGACGTCACAGAGTTTGTAAGAAGGGAGAGAGGAGCCCCAGCTGTGTGACTGGGGGGGTCAGGAAGGGATCTGTGCCCAGCCCCCACACCGTGCCTGCGTGTGACAGGGGTATAGATGATAATAAGTGAAGCAGACGCAGGAAGCTCTAGGAATAGTGACACCCACCCACCGGCTCTGCACTTCATAACCAACGTAGTGTGAGCCGCACCGGCGCCTGCAGCATCTCCACATAATCCAACATGGCTGCACGGACCGGAACGCTTCATTTCCTGCATTAATTAGATTAGCAGTGAATACATGATAAAAGTCAGATCTATGGGAAGTGGTGTCAGGGATGAGCCACGCTGCGCTTAGTCATGGGAACCTCTGACTAATGGCCGACACCTTTCTTTACCTGCATCAGACCCTGGAAATGTCCAATATGAAGGGCGGATGATAACGTGGCCATCTATCACACAATAATCCGGACGCAGAGCTACTGCCCCCTGTTATCAGCCACTAAAGCCTGACTGTAATGTCTCCAGTGCCAGCAACCTCCAGGAGCATCTACGCTGGCCATCCCAGAGATAACCGTCAGCCGACCTCTGCCCGTCCCTCCCATCCCCGAGATAACCGTCAGCCGACCTCTGCCCGTCCCTCCCATCCCCGAGATAACCGTCAGCCGACCTCTGCCCGTCCCTCCCATCCCCGAGATAACCGTCAGCCGACCTCTGCCCGTCCATCCCATCCCCGAGATAACCGTCAGCCGACCTCTGCCCGTCCCTCCCATCCCCGAGATAACCGTCAGCCGACCTCTGCCCGTCCCTCCCATCCCCGAGATAACCGTCAGCCGACCTCTGCCCGTCCCTCCCATCCCCGAGATAACCGCCAGCCGACCTCTGCCCGTCCCTCCCCATCCCCGAGATAACCGTCAGCCGACCTCTGCCCGTCCCTCCCATCCCCGAGATAACCGTCAGCCGACCTCTGCCCGTCCCTCCCATCCCCGAGATAACCGTCAGCCGGCCTCTGCCCGTCCCTCCCATCCCCGAGATAACCGTCAGCCGGCCTCTGCCCGTCCCTCCCATCCCCGAGATAACCGTCAGCCGCCTCTGCCCGTCCCTCCCATCCCCGAGATAACCGTCAGCCGGCCTCTGCCCGTCCCTCCCATCCCCGAGATAACCGTCAGCCGACCTCTGCCCGTCCCTCCCATCCCCGAGATAACCGTCAGCCGGCCTCTGCCCGTCCCTCCCATCCCCGAGATAACCGTCAGCCGGCCTCTGCCCGTCCCTCCCATCCCCGAGATAACCGTCAGCCGGCCTCTGCCCGTCCCTCCCATCCCCGAGATAACCGTCAGCCGCCTCTGCCCGTCCCTCCCATACACATGCATCCTCAGATTGGCCAAGCATGAATATGAAGGGAATGGGGAGAAAGGCACTGCCAAGAACAGAAAGGATCAGACAGCTGAAATCTAACATGTCTGATCCTTAGCCGCCCCCAGACCCCAAGACTCCACATGTGACTGATATCGGCCGCTCCAGAGAGATTACTCGATAATGAAACCCTGAGCCAACCTCTACTACAGTCTGCATCTCCTCTGCTTACTGTCAAAGAATGGAAACTTTGTTGTTGATTGTCAGACAGGTCCCGCTAACACAACAGAGCTAAGCTACCGCAGCACAAATGTCTAATTTCTTTCACTGGACCCGTGGATGATAATGCTAAACTGCCCTGAAACATTGTAACAAATACTCAGAAAAAAGTCATTGATTGCGTGGACTGGCTACAGTACAATGTTTCCAGGTGCTTCATATACTTTAATTCCTTACAATTTTCAAAGTCTCTGCATGCTGTCAGTGAATGGGAGTATGAATCTTGTCTCAAACTGTACAGACCTAACACTTAACAGCTGAGGGTTTGCTACAGTATTGCCAGTGCAAACAACCCTATGTGAACTAAACACATGAGCGGCATGAATCACTTTCCTGCCTGAAGCTTTGCTTCAGTGTATCAGTGCAGGCTAATGTTGGTTTGGTAGCCCCCATATATACATGCCCTGTGACAGGCAGAGGCCGGACGTCCTTCCCAGGGTTTGCTCTCCTGAAAGTTTCACAAGACCTGGTGGTGACTTCTCAAGAGAACGCACGTCACTAGAGAGAGCGCTGCGATCTACAGCAGAAGGGGGGATGGGGGGGCTGCAGTACGAGACCCCCGATCTGAAAACAGCTGAGAGAACAGCACAGAAGAGGAGCCACTAGATCCATAGACGGCTGGTCCAGGGTCTCTACCACCACTCCTACAATCCGCAGGCTGTGAGGGCGGACTACACGGTGCAGACGACGATTATCACAGATCTGGCGCTAAACACCAGACGTTTCACACTGTGATAATCTTACAGACTCATTAGCAACATTTGCTTGACCAAATTCAGGAGATCTGCAGATACAGACACCGTATGTCGCCCTCTCCGAAGTCTGTGCCTCCATGTCAGGTCATTCCACCAGTCACCCATAACTGGTACAGGCCAGGACCCCACGTGACCTCCGAGGTGTCCTGTCTCTGGTATCGGATCCTGCAAGCTGCTCGGTGCGACCTCCATGGATCCCGCAGATGATGGGCCGAGATGTGGGCATATGGAGACAAGTACTTATTCCATAAAGGTGATCGCGTGGCCGGGTACAAGTAAAGGCTTCTCGGTTAGGTCAGATTCCAGCAGGGATAGCCTCATCACAAAGGCGAAACCTGGGTCGGGCGGATCCATGACTGTGGATGTTTGTTCAATAAGTTTTTATTCATCTCCTTTGTGAGTAGAATAAAACTTTTTAAAAAGATTCAATCTTTGCTGGATCTTCACTATGTGCCCAAAAGTCCGACCTCCGCAGAAGGATCGTTTGTGATGAGGCTATACCTGCTGGAACTCGGATGTTCAGTTGCATAAAGAGCCCGATATAATCTGACCTAACTCAAAAGCCTTTACTTGTACCCGGCAGCGCGATCGCCTTTAGGGCTCATGCACACGACCGTATTTCCTTTCCGCTTCTGTTCTGTTTTTTTTTTGTGGACCGTATGCAGAACCATTCACTTTAATGGGGCTGTAGAAAATACAGAAGTTACTCCGTGTGCATTCCGTTTCTGTTCGTCCGCATGGCCGTTCCGCAAAAAAGTAGTGCATGTCCTATTATTGTCCGCAAATCACGGTCTGAGGCCCCATTCAAGTCAATGGGTCTGCAAATAAATATGGAACGCACACGGAACACATCCGTATGTCATCTGTATTTTGCGGATCCATATTGTAGAAATGCTATGCCCAGCCCATATTGCTCATGCTACTGATTCTGTATATGATCCACAAAAAGCGGATAAAATACAGAAATCATACGGATAAGTTTTGTGCAATAACGGAACGGAAGAGGACTTAAATCAGAGAAGAAAAAAAAAAAATATGATATGGAACAACGGATCAGTGAAAAACAAAGCGCGAAACCACAACGGTCGTGTGCATGAGCCCTTATGGAATAAGTACTGTTGAATGTGAATTGCGGCCACTTCACACGGACCTTCCTTGGACCACTTCTGGTAGATACTAAGCCCCGCACCCGGTCGCTCTGGCCGAGTCGTTGTCGTCATTATTTGGCCCGTGTCAGAGTCGCTCAGATCTTCGCTCATTTTTCAACTTCAAGACCCGACTGTTCTCCCGCTGCCCCGACAGGCGCCACCTGATAATCCATGTCATTCACTATTCACTTATGGCCGATCGCTGTGAAATGTCCCGTTCCGTGATGTGACCACCACGACCACTACAACGTCACCTGGGAGAATGTTGGCTCAGCAACATTTCTGACCTAGACAGAATGCAACCCAACAGCAATGTGTGAACACACCCCGAAGGATGGGAAGAAACCATCGCTGCCAGAGCAGCTCATAAAATTAGTTTCACTTCTCCAAACCCTACACAATCAGCTTCGTACAGAGCCTAATAAAAGGAGAGAAAAAAACGTAACTACTGGAAGCAGCTCCCCAATATCTCAGCACATAGATGTGAACAGCGCCGCATCCTTCACGGGACGGGACGGCACCAGGAAGGTTTTACTGGAAGCCCCCAAACATGAATCATGTACAAAGAAGTCAGGGGCTACTATAGGGCTAGGTTCACACTGAGTTTTTGGAGAAGGTTTTTGAGGTAGATCTTCCTGCCAAAGCCATTTTGGATCCAGCAGGAGGGCGACGCGCACGTCCGTCCTTTATATCACTCATCCCTTTTAGATCCTCTTCTGGCAGAAAAATCAGCCTCAAAATCTCCTCCAAAAAAACTGAGTGTGAACCTTCCCTAACACCGTGAAGCAGGAATGCCGCACACAGAGGTCACAGAGGGCGGAGGCTGGGAGTGCCTCCATATTATTAATATGCTATCTTTATTTAGCCAGCCGCAGGGCTGCGTGGGTGGAGCGGGGCTATTACATACAGATTACAGCCTCTATAGGAGGACCGCCCCGGAATATGTATAGAAGGCCGCATCACAATCATTCAGAGTGCTGCAACTAATATCCTGTGCATTTCAATTTCTCACCATTTAAGATCTCTGCTAGCTGTCAGCGAATGAAAAACAGCTCTTTCCTGTTTGTATCAATGAAGGTCAGAGCTGACTGCCTGGATATGACATTTTGCTGAGGTCAGTATCCGGATGATTCGTCCTCGGGATGTTTGTTGGGTCGGAGAATTAGGGCTCTTTTACACGTCTGTGGTTTCCATCACGAATTGTGAGACGAACGGGGGTGCAGATCCTTCCATGATACCTTATGTCTGTGCAGCCTCCATTCCTGGTTACAATCACTGATCAAACACTGACTGTGTGAAGACGTCTTTAAGGTTCATTCACACGTCCGTGGTGTATTGCGGATCCGCAATACACCTGGCCGCCACCCCCATAGAACTGCCTATTCTTGTCTGCAATTTTGGACAAGAATAGGACATTTTCTATTTTTTTCCGGAGCTGCGGACCGGAAGATCGGGCAGCGCTCCGGAAACGCGGAGAGCACATAGTGTGCTCTCCGCATCCATTCCTGTCCCATTGAGAATGAACGGGTCCGCATATGCGGAACGGAAATACGGACATATGGAAACGGAATAACTTTTTTGCGGACCCACTGAAATTAATGGTTCCGCATATGGTCCGAAAAAAAAAAAAAAAAAAAAGGGAACAGAACTGACAAGGAAAGAAAATATGGTCGTGTGCATGAGGCCTAAGTCCTCAAGTGCTGAGATCACAAGACGAAGGGGAAAATACAGGACGGGGAGGAACTAAAAGTGGGGTTCACTTCATTCTGACACCTGAAAACAGAAATGAACCTCCGGAAACTGCGGCGCTACAATGAATTCTGCTCCAACAGCTCCAGAATAGTAAATTCATTCACGACCTGAGCACCAAGATGAAGTGCTGCTCTATAAACACCCTAAGTAGGTGCACCCCTGACTTAGGGGAGGTTTGCCAATTTCAGCCATGCCCATAGCGAAAGAGGACACCGAGCTCTGCACGCGACACCCACACTGCCATGCTCAATGCCAGGCAGCCGCTGGAGGAGGGTAAAGCCACGTTCTCCAGAAGGACGCCTCACACATCCATATCCGCAGTCTGATGGACGAATCTGGAAGATCCCAGAAGAGAGTGAAGCGGTATGGAGGAGTCAGTGCCCGACAAAGCGTATGCTCTCAAATCCCCAGCTATAAGGGCATGCTGGGAGATGTAGTTTCACAGTGGCTGAAGTCAGAGGTCGGGACCACCCCAGAAGGACTGGTCACACTGTGCAATTTTTGAGAGTATAACGGATTTGGTATTTAATTGGGTTCCTGAGGAGCTGAAACTCTCCCTGCCCGGTGTCTACCGAATCACATGGAATCCACATGGGCGGTGTCCGGCCTCTACATAACTTTGGCGCATCTGGCATCGGTCTAAATGTAAGGGCTTCCTCGCTGTCTTACATATAGTCCATTTTCTACTCCTAAAAAAGGTGTAGAAAATGATGACTGAGATGGGTCTGCCGGCCCCTCCCCTTCCTACACCACGCCCACTTTTTTATACCTGCCGTGGAAAAGTCGCAAATGGCGGCGCAACCAACCGTTACAGCGCAATGTGCGCCAGAAATATACCTAATATAGGCGTATTTCTGGATAATAAATGACCCCTATAGATCTCCTGATGTATGAAGCAGATCCAGCAGCATCATAGACAATGGTCACCAAGAAGCAGACAGACAGACACTACAGGGGAGGAAGGGGGGGGGAGACAGACAGACACTACAGGGGAGGAAGGGGGGGGGGACAGACAGACACTACAGGGGAGGAAGGGGGGGGGACAGACAGACACTACAGGGGAGGAAGGGGGGGGGGACAGACAGACACTACAGGGGAGGAAGGGGGGGGGGAGACAGACAGACACTACAGGGGAGGAAGGGGGGGGGAGACAGACAGACACTACAGGGGAGGAAGGGGGGGGGGAGACAGACAGACACTACAGGGGAGGAAGGGGGGGGAGACAGACAGACACTACAGGGGAGGAAGGGGGGGGGGGAGACAGACAGACACTACAGGGGAGGAAGGGGGGGGGGAGACAGACAGACACTACAGGGGAGGAAGGGGGGGGGAGACAGACAGACACTACAGGGGAGGAAGGGGGGGGGGAGACAGACAGACACTACAGGGGAGGAAGGGGGGGGAGACAGACAGACACTACAGGGGAGGAAGGGGGGGGGAGACAGACAGACACTACAGGGGAAGGGGGGGGGAGAGACAGACAGACACTACAGGGGAAGGGGGGGGGGAGAGACAGACAGACACTACAGGGGAAGAGGGGGGGGAGAGACAGACAGACACTACAGGGGAGGAGGGGAGGAGAGACAGACACTACAGGGGAGGAAGGGGGGGAGAGACAGACAGACACTACAGGGGAGGAAGGGGGGGGGGAGACAGACACTACAGGGGAGGAAGGGGGGGGGGGGGAGACAGACAGACACTACAGGGGAGGAAGGGGGGGGGGAGACAGACAGACACCACAGGGGAGGAAGGGGGGGGGAGACAGACAGACACCACAGGGGAGGAAGGGGGACGGAGACAGACAGACACCACAGGGGAGGAAGGGGGACGGAGACAGACAGACAGCACAGGGGAGGAAGGGGGACAGACAGACAGCACAGAGGAGGAATGGGGGGACGGACAGACAGCACAGAGGAGGAATGGGGGGACGGACAGACAGCACAGAGGAGGAATGGGGGGACGGACAGACAGCACAGAGGAGGAATGGGGGGACGGACAGACAGCACAGAGGAGGAATGGGGGGACGGACAGACAGCACAGAGGAGGAATGGGGGGACGGACAGACAGCACAGAGGAGGAATGGGGGGACGGACAGACAGCACAGAGGAGGAATGGGGGGACGGACAGACAGCACAGAGGAGGAATGGGGGGGACGGACAGACAGCACAGAGGAGGAATGGGGGGACGGACAGACAGCACAGAGGAGGAATGGGGGGACGGACAGACAGCACAGAGGAGGAATGGGGGGACGGACAGACAGCACAGAGGAGGAATGGGGGGACGGACAGACAGCACAGAGGAGGAATGGGGGGACGGACAGACAGCACAGAGGAGGAATGGGGGGACGGACAGACAGCACAGAGGAGGAATGGGGGGACGGACAGACAGCACAGAGGAGGAATGGGGGGACGGACAGACAGCACAGAGGAGGAATGGGGGGACGGACAGACAGCACAGAGGAGGAATGGGGGGACGGACAGACAGCACAGAGGAGGAATGGGGGGACGGACAGACAGCACAGAGGAGGAATGGGGGGACGGACAGACAGCACAGAGGAGAAATGGGGGGACGGACAGACAGCACAGAGGAGGAATGGGGGGACAGACAGCACAGAGGAGGAATGGGGGGACAGACAGCACAGAGGAGGAATGGGGGGACAGACAGCACAGAGGAGGAATGGGGGGACAGACAGCACAGAGGAGGAATGGGGGGACAGACAGCACAGAGGAGGAATGGGGGGACAGACAGACAGCACAGAGGAGGAATGGGGGGACAGACAGACAGCACAGAGGAGGAATGGGGGGACAGACAGCACAGAGGAGGAATGGGGGGACAGACAGCACAGAGGAGGAATGGGAGGGACAGACAGCACAGAGGAGGAATGGGGGGGACAGACAGCACAGAGGAGGAATGGGGGGGACAGACAGACAGCACAGAGGAGGAATGGGGGGGGACAGACAGACAGCACAGAGGAGGAATGGGGGGGGACAGACAGACAGCACAGAGGAGGAATGGGGGGGGGGGACAGACAGACAGCACAGAGGAGGAATGGGGGGGGGACAGACAGACAGCACAGAGGAGGAATGGGGGGGGGACAGACAGACAGCACAGAGGAGGAATGGGGGGGGACAGACAGACAGCACAGAGGAGGAATGGAGGGGACAGACAGCACAGAGTAGGAATGGGAGGGGGGGGGGGCAAACAGACGGACGGACAGTATAGCAGACGGTCAGTCAGATGACCGGTATAACGGGGTGTCCAGGCTCCTCACCTCCGGGTGTCTCCTCTCCGCGGATCCCCGGCTCCGTCTCCTACTCTCCGGGCGCGGCTCCGCTTCCTGCTGCCGCTACAGTTTCCCGGCTGGGACAATTTTCCTCAAGTCGAAGCTACGGAGCGGCTGACGGGACAAACCCCGCCCAAAGCTGGAACGTGCGAGGGCGTGCGCATGCGCAGTGGCCACGAGTCCCGGATGGAGAAGGCTGAGGTGTTTTCCGCTTATAGAAACGTTATAATTCTGGTTCAGCGACTGAGAAATGACATGACGGCCTGATACTGCGTCTGATGAGGGGCGGGGCGTGACACAGGGGGCTTTCTTTCTCACCTTTCTGGGGTAGTAATACATTTGTCCCTCAGGGTAAGATGCCAGCGCAGTTGGAAAGCCAAAATGAGGAGAGGAAATATACAGGACGGATCTCATGTCTCCTGTGTTTTGACTCCACTCCTGGTTTTGGCTTCTGAAGATGCACCAGTAACCCTGAGGAGTCCATCCCCTGAGGAGCAGATGTAAGACTGCCCTAGAAAGGTGAGAAAGAAAGCCCCTGGGTCAGGCTCCGCCCCTTATGTAAGTCCCCGCCCCCCTCATGCCCATCCTTTGAGGAGCAGATGTAGTGCTGCCCTATGGGTCAGGCCTCGTCCCCTATATCAGGCTCCGCCCTTATGTAAGGCCCCGCCCCCTCATGCCCATCCTTTGAGGAGCAGATGTAGTGCTGCCCTACTGCGGCAGATGCGTCTCTCCACGTCCGGTCAGGTTGCACCTGGACGACCCCTCCGTCCGGTGTGACTACGCCGATCTAACGTTTGAGGCGGGTGCGGAGCGGCACCTGGCGACACACACCAACGCCGCCCTCTGGGCGGAGAATGTGGGTAGAAATGCAGCCGAGTCCTGCACACACCACTGATAGTTTGTTACAATGTATCAGTCCAGGTAAAATGTATCAGTCTGCAATCCACAATGTTTAGCTCTAAAAGGATTGTCTAGACTGGACACAACTGAAGCAAACTCTCAGCTGTGAGAAGTATCAGGTCCGAGGGGCCACAGCCCAAAATGCCTATCAGTGTTTCTGGGGTCTGTAAGCCAAAATATCCAGGGCTTGGACCCCAGATGTGTCCATGGGCCCATGTTTGAATACTAGGGCAGTAGACTGTGGGGGCAGTTGTGAAGTGATGACATCATCATAACCGTCTGCGCCAAGATGCAGGCAACTCAGGCCGCAGGCGGAGGGAGTCAGGTGAGTATATTGTTTTTCTTTATGTTGTCACTACTACTAGGGCCCCTATAGAGGGCAGTGTAACTACTGGGGCCCCTATAGAATGCAGTGTAACTACTGGGGCCCCTATAGAGGGCACTGTAACTACTGGGGCCCCTATAGAGGGCAGTGTAACTACTGGGGCCCCTATAGAATGCAGTGTAACTACTGGGGCCCCTATAGAATGCACTGTAACTACTGGGGCCCCTATAGAGGGCAGTGTAACTACGGGGGCCCCTATAGAATGCACTGTAACTACTGGGGCCCCTATAGAATGCCCTGTAACTACTGGGCCCCTATAGAATGCACTGTAACTACTGGGGCCCCTATAGAGGGCAGTGTAACTACTGGGGCCCCTATAGAATGAGTGTAACTACTGGGGGCACTATACAGGGCAGTGTAACTTCTGAGGGCACTATAGAGGACAGTGTAACTACTGGGGCCCCTATAGAGGGAAGTGTAATTACTGAGTCCCCTATAGAGGGCAGTGTAACTACTGGGGTTGTTATAGTGGGCATTATTACTACTATTATTACTAGGGCACAATTGGGGCATTATTACCACTGGGGGTACTTTGGTGGGGCATTATAGCTACTGAGGCAATGCATGGGAAGCTTTATGAATCTTATGGGCACTACTGGGGGCATATTCTAATGGACATTTTGACTGCTGGGTACACTATAGGAAACGTTACTATTAGTGGGCACAATATAGAGGGCAGTACTACTAATGGGAGCACTCTCGGGGAGTATTATCACTATTGAGGGGGGTGTATGGGGCACTAATACTTATCGGGGCACTCTGGGAGAGAATTACTATTAGTGGGACTTTTGGTAGTAATGTTACTATGGGGGAAGTATCTATATGGCAATATTATTTTTGCAGTATCGTTTCTGGGGGCATTGGGGAGCACTGCGGGCACAGTATTGCGGGCAGCAGGATTACATTGTTGGGGCACCATAGATGATAGAGAAGTGTGTCTGTGTGGTAACCTCTGCATGAGGCTCTCCATCTCCTTCCAGCAGAAGACCGCACGCCACATCTGTTAGCCGAGATGACATGAATCCTGTAATACATCATACAGGACGAACGACTCCTACAAACAATAGGCTGGTAAGACATATACATGCAGCTCCAGTGTGAAGGGGAGGAGGGAAGGGCGTATCATCCTGGGGGCATCAGCCCATTACTATATGGGTCACCATAGCTGGACTGGAACATGGCGTGTGTCCAGTTGGGGGGCATTGTGTCGTACATAGGAGATATTGGCCCATAGGTGAAGGTCCTATAGTGGATGGAAGGGGACCACTTGGTGTCACAAGGTAACGTACATGTAATGTCTATCACAGTAATACAAGCACCCTATCTCTGTGTAGGGCTGAAAGATTAAAGGGGTTTTCCGAGGCTTCAATACCGATGGCCTATCCTCTGGATCAGCATCTAATCGTGGTGTCCGACACCCAGGACCCCCGCCAATCGGCTGTTGGAGAAGGCAGCGGCGCTCGCAGTAGTGCTGCAGCCTTCTCCAGGTTTTCCTAGGCCAATGAGATCATGTTCAATGGTCACATGACCTAGGTGCAGCTCAGCCCCATAGAAGTGAATGGGGCCGAGCGCAATACCAGGTACAGCCACTATACAATGTACGGCGCTGTGCATAGTGAACTGAGAGAAGACCGTGGCGCTAATGTGGGCACCAGTGCCTTTTCAAACAGCTGGATGTCGGCCCCCACCGATATCTCGCAAAACCCTTTTAAAGGAAGAATAGTAGTTGGAGGGTGTGTAATTTAGTGCGCCTTCAGAAACCAGAGGGGTAGTAGTAGTACATACTATGCCTTGTACAGCCATTTTACATTCCAGGCTAATGGGCAGATGTGGTTGATATATGTGATGAAGGACCCAAGGTAAAGAGACTGGCACATATCATATCCCAAAAAGGCGATATATCATCCGCAAGGGCGGGAAATGTAGTTGTGTATGCCCCACATTATTATCACGCTAGTCCCATTAAATGAAAGAAATCATCATGGTGGTCTGGTCCAAATGGAGAAGACGAGGAAAGAGAACATCTACATCAGAGGAGACTGGATGTGAGAGGTATGAGGTGCTGTATCCTCCTGAATGTTTGGTAGTGCTGAATGTAAAGTAGTTCTTTGATTCCGTGTCTGTTCCGTAATTTTCTTTGCGGATTGGATGAGGACCCATTCATTTCAATGGGTCTGCAAAAAATGCAGACAGTCCACTGTGTGCTGTCCGCATCCGTAGTTCCGTTCCGTAGCCCCGCCAAAAATATAGAGCATGTCCTATTCTTGTCCGTTTTGAAGACAAGGATAGGCATCATTACAATGGATCCGCCCAAAAAACGGATGCAATACAGATGCCGAAAGGACGTCATCCATATTTTTTTGCAGATCAGTGTTTTGCGGACCACAAAATAAATACGGTCCTGTGAATGTAGCCTAAATTTGGATCCTGCAGATTTCACACCCGGACCCCAGGTCAGATTATACTGCAGACTGCGGATGGACTTCTTGTGCCGGTACTGTACAGTCCACAGCATATCCACAGCGTGTGAACCTACCCTGAATGGATCGCCCAGTAAACTAGAAGGTGGCGCATACTTTCTTATTCCCACTAGTTGGCGCTCCTCTTATCAATGATCACTGATGAGGACGGCCGTGTCCTGCGCTGGCGGGAAAACAGTCCCTCTGGATTACAGTCAGGAAAGAGCCCATTTCCTTCTTCTACACGGAAGTCGTCACAGGAAGAAGTGAGAGGAAAGACGCTTCAGGAAAGGAACGAGGTTCACTCAGGTTACAAGGGAGCGCAGCAAACACTGAGCACCCCCCCCCCCCCTCCCCCCCAAACAATGTGTATCCCTCAATACCGTCATAGTGGGATCTACTCAGTCTACAAATAACCACAGCAAATTCCCCCCTCTCCCCCAACACTGCACCCCATAATACTCGTAGTGGGGATCACTCAGGTCACAAATACCAACAGTAAACCCTGGACACCATAACGATGGCCACACTGCTCTGCCAAACGCACTCCACCTCAGGATTCTCCCAGCGTGCGGCCATACGGAATTGCTTGCAGAAAAACCACAGCTTTTACTGTAAAGCGGATGAGATTTAGGGTACTTTCACACTTGCGGCAGAGGATTCCGGACGCAAACTGATAGCATTTGTCAGGTGGATCCGTCTCTCTCCGGTGTCATCCAGAAAAAACGGATCCGGTATTAATTTTTTGGGCATTTTTAAAGGTTTGGGCATGCGCAGACCGGAAAGCCGGATCCGGCACTAATACACTTCAATGTAAATTAATGACGATTCCAGCAAGTGATCAGTATTTTTGGCCAGAGAGAAAACTGCAGCACGCTGAGGTATTTTGTCCGTCCAAAAAACGTAAGAGGGACTGAACTGAAGACGTCCTGATGCATCCTGAACGGATCGCTCTCCATTCAGAATGTATTAGGATAAAACTGATCAGTTCTTTCCGGTATTGAGCCCCTAGGGCGGAACCCAATGCCGGAAAATAAAAACGTTAGTGTGAAAGTACCCTTACACGTCTTCCACAAGCTGCAGACATTTCCACGAGGATTTCTGCACAAAACTTAAAATTTTAAATCCGCAGGAGGTCACTTTATGTTGCAGATTTCTGACATTAATTTCACTCTTTGCAACGCAGAGGTTCTAATCTGCAGCAAACATGCGGCACAAACGTTTCTGATCCACGGATTCTGTTGCTGAGAAATTTCAGCAGATCCGCAGTAGATTTTCCGTTGCAGAAAATTCACAGTGGCCCTGCTATTTTCAGCAATACCGCTATAGCGAGGAACACGCCGACATACAAATGGGGGTTACATGAGGTTATGGATAAACATAAAAAAGTATTTGTGGAGCACTGGGTGACACGGAGTATGGCGGTTATACAGTCCTCAGTGATAGCCCCCGGTTTTCCTAGACCTCCGATGAGCAAATATATTTCAAGGAGTTTCCCAGTTTTAGGTTAGGCCTCAATATCAGATGCTAGAGATGAGCGAATTTCATATTTTGACATTTGTTTGTTTGTTAAAGGTGATTTGTGTTATGGATTCCATTACCACGGACCATAACAAGATTCTATGACAGAATGCCTTTAGAGACATTCCATTATTCATTCCGTCATAATAGAAGTCTATGGGCTGCAAAACAGATCCGTCCCGTTTCCGTTATGCAGGGGAGTCCTCTCCTGCCTCGAAAGGCATTCTGTTATGCATTCCGTCATAGAATCGCGTTATGGTCCGTGGTAATGGAATCCATAACGCAATTCACCTTTAACCAACAAACGAATGTCAAAATATGAAATTCGCTCATCTCTAGCATCTGATATTGAGGCCTAACCTAAAACTGGGAAACTCCTTGAAATATATTTGCTAATCGGAGGTCTAGGAAAACCGGGGGCTATCACTGAGGACTGTATAACCGCCATACTCCGTGTCACCCAGTGCTACACAAATACTTTCTTTTTTATGTTTATCCATAACCTCCATAGCCGTTTTTTGCGGTCCGTATACGGAACCATTCATTTCAATGGTTCCGCAAAAAAAACGGAATGTACTCCGTGTGCATTCCGTTTCCGTTTTTCCGTTCCGTTTAAAGATAGAACATGTCCTATTATTGCCCGCAAATCACGTTCCGTGGCTCCATTCAAGTCAATTGATCCGCAAAAAAACGGAACACATACGGAAATGCATCCGTATGTCTTCCGTATCCGTTCCGTTTTTTGCGGACTCATCTATTGAAAATGTTATGCCCAGCCCAATTTTTTCTATGAAATTACTGTATACTGTATATGCCATACGGAAAAACGGAACGGAAACGGAAACACAACGGAAACTTCACCACTGAAAAGAGACAAAATTATGCCAGCCCTGGAGTGGTGTAGAAATTAGACTGTTTTTGCGACAAATTCAGGCGCCCAAAAAGGTGCACCTACATAAATAGATCAAAAAAAGTTGCAAAAGTTAGAAAACTTCTGAATTAGTTTTAAAAAAATCAAAATAGTTGCAAAAGTAAATGTGGCAAAAAAAAAAAAACTAACACTGTCTGAGGGTACTTTCATACTAGCAGCAAGGAACTCCGGCGGGTGAACAGCCTGTCGGATCTGTACTGCCGCTAGTGCACGCTTGCCCCGGGACTACTGCTCCTGCCCCATTGACTATAATGAGGGCGGCCGGAATAAAACTACGATCCGACAGGCTGTTCACCCGCCGGAGTTCCTTGCCGCTAGTGTGAAACTAGCCTAAAACAGCAGTAGACCTGGCTTAGTTGCCATAGCAACCTATCAGATTACACCTTTTATTTTCCAAAGGACCTCTGCTAAATGAAAGGAAGAATCTGACTGGTCACTATGGGCAACTAAGCCAGTTCTACTTTACACCAGTTTTGGGCTGCATGACCTGTCAAATTTCGCATCAGTTGCACCAGAAATCTGCTCCTAGCTGGTGTATATTTTAGTTTCTTCAGCACAGACCTCCCGAGATGCGCTAAATTACTGCATGTTACGGCAGGGGTCTTAGTAAATTCTCAATAGCGGAAAGGGAAAGCGCAAGTGTGAAAGTCGCCTGAGTCTGGAGAAGACAGTGCTGGACCCTAGGACTGGAAATGAGTGTTAGGTAAGTACCAACAGGACCTGTAGGGTGGGTTAAAAATGGATATCGGGATGGACAGCCCCTTTAAAGTGGTTTTCACATTGTGCTCAGTTTGCTTGGCCATTATGGGGCATTCACACGACCATATGTATTTTGCGGTCCCCAAAACACATCCACAAAAAATATGGATGACGTCTATGTGACGTCCGTGTCTCTTCCTTTTTTTGAGGGTCCATTGCAACAAGAATAGGACATGTTCTATATTTTTTGCGGGGCAACAGAACGGACATACAGATGTGGAGAGCACACAGTGTGCTGTCCGCATTTTTTGTGGATAAATAATGGGGTCCTCATCCTATCCGCAAAAAATGCGACCAAAAATATGGTCGTGGGATCGGGGCCATAAAGGAAGTCCAGTAGAAGTGAACAGAGAGGCTTGTGCAAGTGCATCCACCTCTCCATCCCTGACGGAATGGGGCCTATTCTCAAGATAGAGGAAGGTGGGACCTATAATAATAGTCATTTATACAGCATGTTACAGAGTAAGGCCTCATGCACACGACCGTTGTGTGCATCCGTGGCCGTTGTGCCGTTTTACGTTTTTTTTTCGCGGACCCATTGACTTTCAATGGGTCCGTGGAAAAATCGGAAAATGCACCGTTTTGCAGCCGAGACCGTGATCCGTGTTTCCTGTCCGTCAAAAAAATATAACCTGTCCTATTTTTTTGACGGACAACGGTTCACGGACCCATTCAAGTCAATGGGTCCGTGAAAGAACACGGATGCACACAAGATTGGCATCCGTGGCCGTAGGTTACTTTCATACAGACGGATCCGAAGATCCGTCTGCATAAAAGCTTTTTCAGAGGTGAGTTTTCACTTCGTGAAAACTCAGATCCGACAGTATATTCTAACACAGAGGTGTTTCCATGGTGATGGGGACGCTTCAGGTTAGAATATACTGAAAAACTGTGTACATGACTGCCCCTGCTGCCTGGCAGGTGCTGCTAGGCAGCAGGGGGCAGACCCCCCCCCTGTTTATAACTCATTGGTGGCCAGTGTGGCCACCACCCCCTCCCTCCCCTGTAGTTAGCTCATTGGTGTCAGTGGGCCCCTCCTCCCTCCCCTATAGTTAACTCATTGGTGTCCAGTGGGCCCCCCCTCCCTCCCCTGTAGTTAACTCATTGGTGTCCAGTGGGCCCCCCCTCCCTCCCCTGTAGTTAACTCATTGGTGTCCAGTGGGCCCCCCCTCTCTCCCCTGTAGATAACTCATTGGTGGCCAGTGGGCCCTCTCCCCTCCCTCCCCCTCCTAATTAAAATCGCCCCCCCTTTCATTGGTGGCAGTGGAGAGTACCGATCGGAGTCCCAGTGTAATCGCTGGGGCTCCGATCGGTAACCATGGCAACCGGGACGCTACTGCAGTCCCGGTTGCCATGGTTACGTAGCAATTTGTAGAAGCTTCATACTTAACAGCGAGCTGCGATGTCTGTGACCGGCCGGGAGCTCCTCCTACTGGTAAGTGACAGGTCTGTGCTATAGGCAATGCGCCGCACAGACCTTTCACTTACCAGTAGGAGGAGCTCCCGGCCGGTCACAGACATCGCAGCTCGCTGGTAAGTATGAAGCTTCTACAAATTGCTAAGCAACCATGGCAACCGGGACTGCAGTAGCGTCCCGGTTGCCATGGTTACCGATCGGAGCCCCAGCGATTACACTGGGACTCCGATCGGTACTCTCCACTGCCACCAATGATAGGGGGGGCGATTTTAATTAGGAGGGGGGAGGGAGGGGAGAGGGCCCACTGGACACCAATGAGTTAACTACAGGGGAGGGAGGGGGGCCCACTGGACACCAATGAGTTAACTACATGGGAGGGAGGGGGGGCCCACTGGACACCAATGAGTTAACTACAGGGGAGGGAGGGGGGGCCCACTGGACACCAATGAGTTAACTACAGGGGGGGCGGGCGGCCGCACTGGCCACCAATGAGTTAACTACAGGGGGGGGGGCGGCCGCACTGGCCACCAATGAGTTAAAAACGGGGGGGGGGGTCTGCCCCCTGCTGCCTGGCAGCACCTGCCAGGCAGCAGGGGGCAGTCATGTACACAGTTTTTCAGTATATTCTAACCTGAAGCGTCCCCATCACCATGGGAACGCCTCTGTGTTAGAATATACTGTCGGATCTGAGTTTCACGATGTAGCTCATATCCGACAGTATATTCTAACATAGAGGCGTTCCCATGGTGATGGGGACGCTTCAAGTTAAAATATACCATCGGATTGGAGAAAACTCCGATCCGATGGTATAAAAGAACTCCAGATTTTACATTGAAAGTCAATGGGGACGGATCCGTTTGAAATGGCACCATATTGTGTCAACGTCAAACGGATCCGTCCTCATTGACTTGCATTGTAATTCAGGACGGATCCGTTTGGCTCCGCACGGCCAGGCGGACACCAAACGACTTTTTTTTTCATGTCCGTGGATCCTCCAAAAATCAAGGAAGACCCATGGACGTAAAAATGATCACGGACCTACGGACCCCGTTTTTGCGGACCGTGAAAAAAAACTGTCGTGTGCATGAGGCCTAAGGCTACTTTCACACTAGCGTTCGGGGTTCCGCTTGTGAGTTCCGTTTGAAGGCTCTCACAAGCGGCCCCGAACGCATCCGTACGGCCCCAATGCATTCTGAGTGGACGCGGATCCGCTCAGAATGCATCAGTCTGGCAGCGTTCAGCCTCCGCTCCGCTCAGCAGACGGACACCTGAACGCTGCTTGCAGCGTTCGGGTGTCCGCCTGGCCGTGCGGAGGCAAACGGATCCGTCCAGACTTACAATGTAAGTCAATGGGGACGGATCCGTTTGAAGATGCCACAATGTGGCTCAATTTCAAACGGATCCGTCCCCCATTGACTTTCAATGTAAAGTCTGGACGGATCCGTCTGACTAACTTTCAGACTTAGAATTTTTTCTGAAATATAATGCAGACGGATCCGTTCTGAACGGATCCCATTGTCTGCATTATAGGAGCGGATCCTTCTGTGCAGACACCAGACGGATCCGCTCCGAACGCAAGTGTGAAAGTAGCCTAACAGACTAATCAACAACAGGAGTGAGGGCCAAGATCACAAGAGCTTACAATCCATGAAGAAACAGGGGGACAGAAGAGGTCGCAGTTAGTGTTTAGTACAATGGTCCAGCCTTAACTAAATAGAGGAGACATTTATGTTATACCTTGTGGATATGCCATAAATAGCCCTTCATCAGGTAGCAGATTTTACCTAATAGCCCCAAAACGCGTTGTATATATTGCTGAAAACTGGAATAAAAAAGGAAGATATTCTATAAGTTCAGTTCTGGCCGTGGTGGTGTCTTACCTGTGGCTCCTAATATTCCCCTGGAAGAAGGGCATTTCCTGTGGGGGTACTTACCTGCGGCTGCATACCCAAGGACTGGAACTGATTTTATTTACTCACAAGCCTACAACAGAGTTGTGCCCATATCTAGCACCCCTCCACAATCTCGGACGGACTTGCCCTATATTGCGCCTCTGTTTGTTGTTTGACAGCAATCCTTGCCTTGCTCAAATAAGTAGCCAGACGGCACAGTCCCTGTAACACTGTAACAAAGAGGTTGTGGTGGGGCAACCCATTTAAAGGGGTAGCCTAGGGGCAGGGGCATAACGTCTTTTTTTTTTTTTTAGAAAAGTTTTAGAACTGGTTTAAAAAACATATGTGGAATAAGGCCTCATCTACATTTCCGTTTTTCACTGACATGACACGGACAGCACACGTACCCATCGATTTAAATGTGTCTGTTCACATTGCAGTATTTTTTACTGACCGGAGACATGCACTACTTTGATCCGTGATGCGGACCAAGCACACCCATAGAAGTCGAGGGGTCCGTGAAAATCATGGACACACCACGGATGGCATCTGTGGTGCGTCCGTTTTTCACTGAAGACTAATAGGAGATTCTTTGTTAATACATTTTCAGCTGAGCAACATCAGTGAATTACGGATGACACACGGATGGTAAAAACGGACCAACCACAGATCCTTCACGGACATCTTCACGGATTAAAGACTTACGTGTTTTTTTTTTTCACGGACGTGTCACTGATACGGAAATGTGGATGAGACCGAAAGCTGCACTTCCACCACAATCTCAGGAGCATACCGGAGGAGAAACCTCAAGATCTCAGAGACTGATACAAGTTCGTTAAGGGGTTAATAATGCCGTGCTGTTTACTTGTTTAGCAAATTTTATTGAGACAAGTCAGTATTCGTTAGCGGTAAATCCAGCATTATTTTGTCGCGTTCACGGTCACTTAGCTGCCGGTCGTCTCTCTGTATTTGTCTGAGTTTTTACCAAGAAAAGAAAAAGGAGATGAAAAAAATAAATAAAAAAGACATAAAAAATTAAGCCTAAAAAAATCTAAAACGGTGTAATGAAGACCCCTTATGTTTGCTGTGAAGGGTGATGACTTAATAAATGGCGGGCGATGCCCTGTGGTGGCCGCGCTCGTTCCTTTTAGCCTTGTATAATTATTGGTCTGCGGTAAAGTCCTGGGACGGTTCAGGTTGAACATGACTGTGATGGACAGCTGCTTATTCACCGCCGCCCAGCACTTCCCGGGAAGCCTCAAAGATCGCAGCCAAAGAGCCGTCCCTCTGAATCGCAAATCCCCTTAGAAAGAATCCTTCGTTTAATGGCAGCTGCATGGGCCAATTATAAAGCTTTTGTTAGGGAAATCTCGCGCAGGGCCCGGCGCCTTATGAATTTTCAGAGCCCCTTTAACTAAGTTACTTTCGAGAAAACAAAAATTGCTAAAAGAAAGCCCACATTCTTAAATTCTAAGAGCTTAGCTTTTTCTCAACTTGAGTTGTAAAATTTACCGCTATATTTATTTATATTGAAACTGGGGATTTAAAGCCATCAGAAAGCAGAGCCGTGAGGTGTGAGCGCGGCGCTGCACCCTCTGTGGTCAGGAGTCCGGGACCTAAATCTCCTCTTTAGAGACTCCTGGGTTTGCCGTTGACAAAGCCTTTGTTTCTCTGCTCGGAGAATTAGCATTTTAATAAAGGCTTTTAATGGAATTCCAGGGAAAAAGCTTAAATATAAGAAAAAAAACTGGAGAGATTTAAGTGGAGCCTTCGGCTTAACAGAGATTTATTTTGTCTCTTGTCAAAGAGGGGTGCGACCCCAGCGCTTTAGAAGAAAGGTGGAGGCGGCGGCCTCACGAGATCCCCGTGTTCCCCCTGACGTAGGGTGAAGAGTGCCGCCTGTTTATTTTTAGATTATTTTTTTTTCAAGATGCCCTGACGAGGGCAGATGTCCAGTGCCAGCGGGCACTGTGCGGGGAAGTGCCGTCTTACCCTTAGTGGTCTTTGTTAAAGACTTCAAATAGAGATTAAATTGTGGATACAGTTAGGCTAGGTCTACACGACGACATTTGTCGCGCGACATTTTTTATAATGGCAGTCTATGGTGTCGCACTGCGACATGCTGCGACTGCGACGCGACAGTCGCAGAAAATCCATTCAAGATGGATTTTTCTGCGACTGTCGCAGCATGTCGCATGTTGCAGTGCGACACCATAGACTGCCATTATAAAAATTGTCGCGCAACATTAGTGCAACAAAATGTCGCGCAACAACTGTTGCGCCAGTCGCGCGACAAATGTCGTCGTGTAGACCTAGCCTTAAACCTTTGGTTGTCCCCATTTTATAAATCTAAATTATTCATGCAAACCATGTGCCTTGCCTGCCAGGGGTTAAAATAAATAGGCAATGTGGTAACAATGTATCAGTAATGTGGTAACAATGAATCAGTAATGTGGTAACAATGAATCAGTAATGTGGTAACAATGAATCAGTAATGTGGTAACAACGTATCAGTAATGTGGTAACATAGTATCAGTAATGTGGCAACGACATATCAGTAATATGGTAAAGACGTATCAGTATTGTGGTAGCGATGTATCAGTAATGTCGTAACAACGTATCAGTAATGTCGTAACAACGTATCAATAACACATTCACTGGACTGTCACAAGAATAATATTATAAAGCACTTATGAACACTGGCAGGCGGCAAATATACAGAAGTGACTCCTCAGCAGATGACAGGAAGCGAATGACATTCGGGCAATGGAACTGACGGAAGACGTCATGGTGTACAGACAGAGAGCGGATGAATGGCGGTGACAGACGCTGACCCAAATCTGCAATACTGACCCCAGCAAGAAGGCTCTAGGGGCAGAAACAAAAAAAAAACCTCAGCAAACAGTTAACAAGAAAACAACAATGTTCAATGCAGCAACAATAAAGGGGCTAGGACACAGACATGACCAGGACAGACTAGGACCAGGATACAAGAAGTACTGTGCACAGAGCCTACACTATACCCTGCAGCTAAGGAACAGAAAGCATGAATATTTAAAGGAAGGCTAGCCAATCACAAAATCCTCCCTGAATTAACCAAGAGGAGCAAAGTGATCATCAGACCCAGGAATCAGGTGTAAGGCGAGTGCAAAGTATCTGCCCCAAACAGTGTCAGTAAACAGGAGGAGATGAGGCAATAGGGGAATCCCTGCTGCTCATAAAGTATCAGGTCTGCATTAAAATAAGACTATTCTTACCCACTGTCCTGACAGTCTGTTACAATGTTGTATGGTGAGGTCAGGCAGCACTGCACGTTAGGCTACTTTCACACTAGCGTTCGGGTGTCTGCTTGTGAGTTCCGTTTGAAGGCTCTCACAAGCGGCCCCGAACGGATACGTACAGCCCCAATGCATTCTGAGTGGATGCGGATCTGCTCAGAATGCATCAGTCTGGCTCCGTTTGGCCTCCGTTCTGCTCAGCAGGCGGACACCCGAACGCTGCTTGCAGCGTGTACGCCTGGCTGTGCGGAGCCAAACGGATCCGTCCAGACTTACAATGTAAGTCAATGGGGACGGATCAGTTTGACATTGACACAATATGGTGCTATTGCAAACTGATCCGTCCCCCATTGACTTTCAATGTAAAGTCTGGACGGATCCGTCTGAGTACAAATTGGACTTAGACTTTTTTCTGAAATATAATGCAGACGGATCCGTTCTGAACGCAAGTGTGAAAGTAGCCTAAGTCGGTGGGTGCTCGGTCTTGCGCATTTAACTGCTTCGTTGAGCAGTCTGTTACAATGTATCAGGGAAGATAGAATGAATCAGTCTGGCGTCCAGGCCGTTTAGCTCACAGAGGATTGTCTAGACTGGATACAATTTTCACAAACCCTTAATTATATCAGGTATACTACACATTTGGGGTCTGTGATTTTTTTTCTGATTCTAAATAGAAACAAAAATGTTCCCATTCATCGTCCTGACACTGGATAATGTCAGGACGTTAAAGGGTTTCTACCACTTCAGTTTGACCAAATTAGCTTTCAGACACTAGCGATCTGCTAGTGTCTGATCTCCATAACCATGCGATTCTTAGACCTTTGTGTGGAGCCATTTCATTAAAAAACTAACTTTTATTCCTATGCTAATGAGCCTCTAGGTGCTATGGGGGCGTCTTTTCAGCACCTAGAGGCTCGGTCTACTCACACTGTATGCCCGCCCATCTCGTCTTGAATGCCTGCCTCCATCACAGCCATCGGACGAATTCACGCGCCTGCGCCGTTCACTTCTGTCTTCGGCACAGGCGCAGTGAGTGAAGGCCACTCTCCTGATGCCGGCTTCCTCACTGTGACGTAGTCGGCGCAGGCGCAGTGAGGAATCCGGCACCAGGAGCGTATCATTTACTCACTGCGCCGATGACAGAAGTGAACGGCACAGGCGCGAGAATTCGTCCGATGGCTGTGATGGAGGCAGGCATTCAAGACGAGATGGGCGGGCATACAGTGTGAGCAGACCGAGCCTCTAGGTGCTGAAAAGACGCCCCCATAGCACCTAGAGGCTCATTAGCATAGGAATAAAAGTTAGTTTTTTAATGAAACGGCTCCACACAAAGGTCTAAGAATTGCATGGTTATGGAGATCAGACACTAGCAGATCGCTAGTGTCTGAAAGCTAATTTGGTCAAACTGAAGTGGTAGAAACCCTTTAAGGGAACTGTGGGCAGTATGGTGGGTGCCTGTTCCAGGGCCACTCACTACAGCAATGCACAGAGTGAAAACTGTGTGCACTGCC